>NW_026854720.1:0-93729 GCF_026571515.1 Ruditapes philippinarum | reverse complement strand
AATTCGTAATTCCATGCGAAGCAGAAAACAACCAGATGGCCTGACAGCACTCCTCGCACTGACTTTACCTGCAAAAGTGAAAGAATTGATAGCATCTGGTTTGAATTATGAACCAAATGCAAGGCCTCAAGCATTAGAACTTTGTGAGGTTTTCAGGGAAATGTCTTCTGGGATGAATATTTGACTGATTTGATGGCACTGAGTCCACTTGTTAGCTAGTTAAAAAGAAGTCTGCATTTGTCTTGATAATTTGTTTTTTTCAACATGTTAAACAGTTGGATTTCTAACATTTGTTACACATTACATTATAAACATTATGTTTTGTATACCTAGTTTGCTTTAGATTTTAAATAGTGTTTATTTGTTAAACGCACTGTGTTGATCCAAATAAGATTATGTATAAAATAAGTTCTGAAAATTTGAAAGAATTTATTTACTAATCAAAGACCAGACTAATGGTCTCTAGCTGAAAATGAACCCAACATTTTCTTAACATTTTTCTTCCTTGAAACAGTTATTTTTGTAATACATTTTTGTAAGCCTAGTTTGTTGTAGACATTTGTTTTTGTAATACATTTTGTAATCCTAGTTTACTTTAGACAGTTGTTTTTAGCTCACCTGTCACGTAGTGACAACTTTTGTGATCCCCTTTTATCCATCGTCCGTCCGTTGTCCGTCCTTAATTAGTTTGTGAACACTCTAGAGGTCACATTTTTGAACCCAAGGTCAATGAAACTTGGTCACACTGAAAGCCTCAATGACATATCAGACGAGTTCGATAATGGGTCATCTTGGATCACTAGGTCAAATAAAAGAAAAAAACCCTCCTTAACACTCTAGAGGTCACAGTTTTTAGCTGATCTCCTTGAAACTTGGTCAGAATGTTTATCTCTATGTAAATCAAGGTTGAGTTTGAAATTGGGTCATGTGCGGCTTAAAACGAGGTCACTAGGTCAAATCATTGAAAATGTCTGTTAACACTCTAGAGGTAACATTTTAAGCCGAAATTATCTGGAAATTTGTCAGAATGGTTGCTTTTATGATGTCTAGGTCAAGTTCGAATATGGGTCATCTAGGGTAAAAAACTAGGTCACACAGCCCAAATATTGAAAAATCTTGTAACACTCTAAAAGTTACATTTTAAGTTTAAGCCGAAATAATCTTGAAATTTGTCAGAAAGGTCGATTCCATGATTTCTAGGTCAAGTTCGATTATGGGTCATCTGGGATCGAAAACTAGGTCACACAGCCCAAATATGGAAAAAACCTTGTTAACACCCTAGAGGTCAGATTTTCACCCCGAATATCATGGAAATTTGTCAGAAAGGTTGTGTCCATGATTTCTAGGTCAAGTTCGAATATGAATCATCTGGGGTCAAAACCTAGATCACAGAGCCAAAATATTGAAAAACATTGTTAACACTGTAGAGGTAACATTTTCAGTCAAAATAATCTGGCAATTTGTCAGGAAATTTGTAGCTCAAGTTCGAATTAGTGTCATCTGGGGTCAAAATCTAGGTCACTGGGTCAAATCTTAGAAAAACCTTGTGTATGTGATAGAAGCTGAATTTTTCATCCTATTTTCCTGATATTTGTTCAATATGTTTGTCTTGATTAGATCTGGATTAGGATTGTATATGGGTCATCTGGGGACAAAAACTAGGTCACTGGGTCAAATCATAGGAAAACCTTGTGTATGAGATAAAAGCTGTATTTTCCATTGTATTTTCCTAATATTTGGTCAGAATGTTTGTTTTGATGAGATCTAGGTTTGGATTGTATATTGGTAATTTAGGGTCAAAAACTAGGTCAGCAATTTTTCTGCATTTTTCATAACAATACTGACAGACATCTGTAATTATAGTATTTGATAACTGCCACTTTATCTCTGCTTCAATTGACCTGACCTATTATAAACTTTGACCTGACAACAAGCGACCTTGACCTTTAATTATGGAAACTTAAGGAAGAATCCACAGCTTTTTGCATGCTTTTCCATAGGCAGTTGTCCTTTGTCAGTTATTTCAGGTTAAATTGGAAAATGGTTAACTTCTTGTAACAAGTATGAAGAAAATTGAAACTGTATTCAGCTTTGTTGAAAAGTCATCATAACCCAGTAAAGAACACTGGCTTGCGACTATGTTAGTATAAAATGTTGCAGTTGTATGATAAAAACAACACATTCAACTGAAGGAAATATATTTTATTTTTATTTCAAATAATTTACACGTACTATTGGTTGTTTACTGGATATAACTAATATGAGACCACTGGAATTCGTCTAAAACAAGAAAAAAAAGATGTGTATTTTATTTTTGCATAAAGGGAGGTAATAGGTTCTTGTTAATAAGTCTAAGCTGCCTAGCTTGATATAATTTTCTTTAAATTATTCTGTATATTTGTCTAAATACTACTTGTTTCGAAAACTAGAAAGGAAAATGTATACACTTCGTATTTTTATTTAAGAAATATAGTTTTCAGGTCATTTGATAATTTTGCTGATGTACACCATTTCTTTACTAGTGCTATGTAACTTTCAGTGTTCTTTTACTTGTGTTGAAAAATGTTATAATTACAAGAATGAACATTTTTGTAGCGTTTTGTTATTCTGAACTCTTACTTATAGCATGGCGTTATAGCATAATTTTTGTATTATTTTCGAAGGAGAGGAGTGTCCCTTGTAAGTCAGAAGGTCTGCAATTTTTCTGGCTAGTCTACCTGTATCTGTCTGCTCACATGGATGAATTATGTGATTGCTCAGGTTGTCGTTCTGGTTATACGTCCGTTACCAGCTGCATTTCCGCTCAGTACTTTAACTTAAGAATGCTAGACCTATGATCCTCGAACTTGATTTGCATGTTGCTCAGAGGCAGTTCATGACCCCATGGTTTTGAAGCCAAAGATCAAGGTCACTGTAATATAAGTTGAAAAATGGTTTCAGCTCAATAACTTTAGAATGCTTTGATCTATAATCCTCAAACATGATTTGCATATTGCTCTTAAATCTGGTATAAAATATAATTGCGCAGGTGCAATTGGTAACATCTGTTGACTTTTGTGATCAGTGGGTCAAAGGTCACAGTGACAGTGACTGTTAGTTTTTTCTCAGTTACTTGAGAATGTTTTGACCTCGAACTGGATGCATGAGGCCTATAAACACGGAATAACCCCTATTGATTTTATAGTCGGTGGGTCAGAGGTCAAAATCACAGTAACTGTTAATACAAAACAGTTAAAGCTCGATATCTTCATCATACGGGTAGTCGATTGCACCAACTGATCAAAAGGTCAAGGTTACATTGACTGACCTTTGATTCTCAAGACTTTAAAGGCACATTGCTTCCAGTTACCAGCAGACAATAACAGAAAATAAATTGAAGTTCCACCAGATTGCTGCATTTCCTAATGTAATAGGATGTATAGATTGGGTATTAATAATCATTCGGACACTATGAGGTTACTGCCTTTTTATCATTTAATAATTAATTAATTTCTTACAAAGTAATTTAGCTGCGGATTCATTTCTTTATTGAATGGAAAGAATGTGCATAATAAAATCTTTCATTCTTATAGCCAATGTTTTTATATTTAATTTCAAGACATTATTATTTGCACTACATGGTAACAATACATTGACGTTATTGTTAGTTTAATTGTAAGATTGAAAAAATATTTCACCAGGTGAACACCACAAGTGAAATAAGTAGCTGGTTTTCACATGTGAAATATTATAAATATCTTTCTCTAGAATCCAGTGCAGATGGGAAGGGTGCACCTTGGATAATGTTTCTGTTCTCGTGTTAAAAATATCCTATATCACATATTAGAATATTCTGCCAAATATAGTTTGGATACAGTGAAGTTATATTTTGTTATTTTCACTGCATAATTATCAGAATAAAATGTATATATCAATAATTTAATAAATATTCTTAACTTTCATAGCATCATTATATGATTAATAGAGTCTGAGACTAAAAAAAATCTTTTTGTACAATGAGAGTATCTAAATGCTGACAACCTTTACTGTGGATCAGCTGAATAAATTTTGAGCACCATTTAAACATGAAATTCAAACCTTTTCAGATTCATAAATGTGATTAAATGGCCGGGTGGGGGTGGGGTGGGTTCAACCCATGACTCAAATATTGCTGAGGATTTGAGTAGGCAACAGAGAGGATTTCTGCTTGGAGACAGTGGGTATCCACTGAAAACATGGTTAATGACCCCCTATTTACTTGCATCTGAATATATCCAGAGAAAGTATGCTAGAACACATAACACTGTTAAAAGATCATTTGGCATACGGAGAGCTAGATTTGGGTGTGCAGTCGTAACAATGCATTTATTAAACTAAGCACATAAAATATATTGATTATGAAAATCGAACATGTCTTAAATTTTGTTTTCTTTCCAGTTTCTGTTGCAAGGTCTAAGATTTTTTTTCAAAGACATTTTGATAGGTATTACAAGGATAATTTATTTTCAATGTCGGATACAAAAAGAAGCATTAACTAAGCTCTAATGAGCTTTTACGCCGACTTAAAAGTACATACACAGAATAAAATATACATGTAATCAAGGTTAAGACATACAAGATATATTATAGATATGAATAGATACTCCAAAACATCAAATTTATTGAAATTTTAATTAAATAGTGAAACTTAAGAATTTGACTTGATACCGAAAAAACAAATATCCTCTTAATATATTTTTATAATATATAGCACATAGAATTATAAAGCAATATAAGCATACATAAATAATCAAAAATAAGGATGATGAGAGATTGCATGTGACTAAATATAAGCTATGAGCTTAGCTTTATTCTTAGTATATCTATCTGACCCCCAAATCACCTGGTTAAATTGCATGCATAAAAAGTCATATAGATATAGGAGTTCATTGATAGTTTTCAGCATATAAGGAACTCAGTTCTATATACAACTGAAGAGCATCAAGAGGATCAGTTGGTGTCCGCATGTCAGGTTTTAGAAGATGTGCCAGGTCCGCGTATTCAGGCAGACATTTTTGCTTAGGAATGCTGTATATGTCAAGACATGCTTGTACGTCTAATAAATCTACAGGGGTGCCATAGTTAAGCCCATCGAATACCTCTGGTGTAAAATACATGATATCAGGCTTTCCATAGGGAAGTTCTCTGTAGCATTTCTGGGGCCTAATGGAGTGTGTGTTCCAGTGTTGTGCAATCCTGTCAAGTTCTGTTTGGAGAACATCCATAAAACAAAACTTCAGGCATTCTTGTTGAACCGGGTCTTCAAGACTGAATCTGTTGGAATCCTTCAAATCTTTAAACAAATTTATCCACCAATGTATCCCGTTTCGTCGCAGAATACTCCACCATGCTTCAATACGCTGATTCGACGTACTTTTACCGTATATGAAGCTTTTAAGTCCAGACATAGAATCTCTAGCATCACTCCTGAAGAAAGGCTGGAGGTAACTTACAACAGAATTTTCAGTCCCATAGTCTGCTCTCACTATCCTGGGTGTACATTTCGTTTGTTTGAGAGTATCGAGATAGTACTTTGCAATGAGACGTGGATTGTTGTTTGAAGACGATACTTCCAACCACATCAGACGACGGCTATAGCCATCTATACATCCGTGAATACAAAATCCGTAAGGTTTCAATTTGTCATAACCGTCAATGTGCCATATATAATTTGGCCCTTTTAAAATATATCTTCGTCGTTTTAGCCGATGTGCCTTTCTGCTCGCGTTTCCTTCAGGATCAAGTTCTCTCATTCACTCCATTACTGTAGACCTCTTTATACATTCAATCCATGGTCCTTGATCAGCCTTCTCCACATAGTGCGGTACCCCAAACACTGGCCACTATCCCCCATCTCGTTTATACTTGCTTCTGCTGTCACTTGTATTGAAGCATAGATCACTCCTTGTCGTCGACGCAGATTTAGTTTAGTTAGTATCCGTTTCAAATGACTCAAACTCAAAGAAATATTATGTCTTGATAACAAAAGAATAAGGATCTCTTTGTAGGTAAACCCGTTCTGGAAATACGTTTTGATCAAGTCAAGTCGCGAAGATCCAACATCAGGGGGAAGATAAGTAGGGACGACTGAATCAACTGATATTACGAAATTGCAAAGCCAAGTCAAAAAGAGCAAGACAACATTCATCTGAAAAAAAAAATTAATAGCAACTTTAGACAACAGGTCATAATATAATGTTGTTGCAGTATTGGTAATACACGCTTGAGTGGCAATGACACAATCCGCTTAAAAGTGTACCAAATGATATTTACTGTAAACACTTGGGGGAATTGACCCAGGTGAGCGTCTAGGTCTGAGAAGTATTTGCTGTACCCCCCCCCCCCACCCCCCGATCACCATCTCACCAAATCTTGCATGACAAACACCTAGAGTTCACGAGAACCGCCAGATTAGTTTTCAAAAAATACGTCACGGTTACTTGAAAAGCTTATTGCTTGTGATTTAAATGTAGGTCACTTAGTTTGTCTGATGTTTTTCATTGTGCTTTGCTAGCCCTTAAAACGGTATGTAAACACATCCACGGATAACAGACAATGCCCTTCGAAAGTATTTAACAGCTCTACACTTTAGAGATACTTTCAGATTCTTTCAATGTGACAATAATTTTTCAACACAGTAGCGTTCACACCAGCTCCTCCACACCCTGTTTAAATGCTTATAGTATGATACAGAGTCTGTTCAAATTAATTTATACAGGGTTCACTGTCATCGATATCCATGCATATCGAAAATCTTACCTTATACCGTAATAGTTCTGTTCAATTCCAAAGAACGGTGCTCCGTATCAGCAGTTACCTCCAGTTGAAACTTAGACCATGATAAATGTGTAATAGGTATTAACAATTAAGTCATAATAAATAAGTATTAACAAATAAGTAATAGGTATTAACAATAAAATCATAATAAATAAGTAATAGGTATTAACTTCAAATGAGACCTCAGGGCTTCCGTACTAACTGGCAAAAAGCAACAGATCAAAAAGATGGTTCCGGACACCGACTAATGCGTAACTTTATGGAAACTTCAAAAGTACACTAAAAATAAAAAAGCCTTTACATAGTATTAAAAAAAGCATTTATGAGGCACAATGGACCTTTAAGTGTCGTAGCTACATTGTAACATTATTTGTATTATGTATTTCATATGTTATGCATTTTACTTGTTTTTAGCTCTGATAATCATTAATAATTAGTTTACTTTTATCTGATCGTAGCAAATATATGACTTTGCACAAATTACATAATAGTGTCAGTCCTCTTCATTTTGATGTTGTATAAAGCAGTTTTATATCAATCTGGAGAAGAGGTGGTCTATGGAAGCCTTGGAGGGTCACTTTTGAGTTTCGACTTACGGATAATTTACTTTTGACTTTCGACTTTTGACTTTTGATTTGTGACTTACGTCTTATGACTTTTGGCTAACCCATTTTACACGTGCTCTAGAAGCTGAAAGCAGCAACTTGGGTTTCAGGTATGTTTTTAAACGTTTTAAATACTTTCATTTAGATTTGTCATGGAGGAGAGGATGTGTTAAGGAGGGAATTTAATATTATTTGATATAATCCCATAGTGGTAACATATCACAGACTTTAATTCCACAAGTGTGACTGTGTGTTTTGTACAATCTTCTATGTTTTTAATATGTTCATTATATTAGTGCTTATACATTTTTTGTCCTTATCACAAAATTTGTCCATGAGTAACAAACAAATAACTGTTTTACAAGTAGACAGGGAATAACAAGTTTTACGTCTTAAAAAAGGCATGGTGCACAGTATTAAACATGTATCGCAATTTTCAGCATTTTATTGAGCTAACACGGAATTAGTAAAGAACGGCAAGTGCTATGTTCATACACACAAGTACAAAGTTAACTTAAAATTGTAATCGAGCACCATTTGCATTTAGCATCAATGTCTAATTTTGTTGTATATTTTTTAACAATTGAGAAAAGAACACTTAAGAATAAACGTAGATATAGACCAGTTAGAACAAAAGATCCTACTAGCATTTAAATATTTTTTTCGCACTTATCAATCTTAAAAACGGAGCTAAGAGATTTACCCATTTTTATACAGTATGAATGTATAAAGATTTAGATAAAAGATAAACTCTTATTTCAGACACAACTACTGGACAAAAGGTAACGAGGATGAAAACCTTGATGTTTGATCTGTGTCTTCATCATTATACTGTTCATCATTACCAAAGCTACCGTGCCAAGATACCTACCCACAATATCTATAACAAACAAAACTCTGCTGATAATAGAGTACTTTCCGGTACAGCATGGCATTACAACGTCATTTAGTACAGTGAATAGACTTTTTAAACGCTTAAATTTAAAACGGCGTAATGGAATATATACTCCTTTTGAGACTGTGTCTGATGTTATAAACAGAGAAATACAAACAAATGGACAACGCATAGATACCGCAATTGGCTTTTTAAATTCTTCCCAATGTACGTCGGGGAGACGCCTCATGAAAAAAGGGGGGACGCTTGATCCGGATGGTTTTTGGAGGGGAAAGCTCTCGTTATCCCGCGCGTTTTTCTAGCCATACATATGGACGGTTAAGAAAAATTTAAACCATAAGGATTTATATCCTTTGTGCTCGAATGGGTATAACAGGTTAGGGGGTTTTTGATCAAAAACGCCCCCAAAGACTTAACATATTTGTGTATTTAATGATCTGCATCCGATACAATGTGAGAACATAAAATTTTGCTTCCATGGACCTCTTACAAACCGAGTTTGATCGGATTTGCACATGAAATAAGGTCAACAAAAAAGTTCTTCTGTTTTTTGTTGAGTCTAAACCTGCCACACTGCTTTTTGTACCAGAGTCTGTTATGAAACTCACGACTTCGGCAATGCAGTTAACTTGAGAGACGTATATATTTGCAAGGAACATTTTCACGCCCAAAAGACAATGTGAGGAATTCATAGAATTAGCACCCCTTTCTTACGGGCAGATCTACAGATGCCATTGGACGCTGGATTCAGCACTACAAATGTGTACCGAGTTGAAAGATTTAATTTTGAGAATATATTTAATATAAATACGCTTTGAAATACTGATTTTTTCGTGTTATTATATATATACTAGGTTACTATAGGTTTAAGTTTCAAAAAATGATGTTTTTTAAAATCAAAAAGACGATAGTCTACGATTTTCACTTCATTATATGGTTATTTTAAGATATTGGTTTGTAAATATTGAGCAAATTACAATATATTTGTAAATTATCATTTAAGTTATAAACACTCTTAATTTGCACTATAAGGCATTGTAAAATTGACAACAATTTTTAGTGGTATACCTAAAGGACACCTGTATGCAAAATTTAAGCAAATTTACCGTACGGGATTTGGAGTTGTAGGATTTAATTATGAACTCAGAACATATACATTAAAAAGGCTTTTAAAAAGAATACACTGTATTGAAGTCTAAAAAAATCCGTGTAATCTCATTTAAACAATGTTTTGCAAGTGTTGTTTGTTTAGATGAAAAATAAACATTCTAGTAATAACTATTTGGCCATGTTAAATGCCAATGACTATTCTCGACACGATAGAAATATGCATGGTATTGTTTCTCTACCCCACCAATTTGAACATTTTTTTTCATATCTTCAAAACTTAAAAAATCACTTAAATTACATTAAGTCAAAAGGCTTGGTATCAATTTGCTAAAGTCTTTCTAGAAGTATATTGATTCATTCTGTGAAATATGGACGGCTTTACCGGCTAGTTTGTAATATATAAAGCATTGAAAATGTTATAATTGTAATTTGCTCTTAGATTTTTTTTTAGCATTAATTAGGCAATGAATATCTGTAAAAAAATTTATAAAAAATAATAGAAAACGTGCATATTTTTCCAATCTTAATATAGCTAGGAAATTCTAAAAATACATTTATTGTACAAGTTAATTGTCCTTTAAAAGATTTCTAACTCAGCAAGCCTGTAAATATTAATTTGAAAAGTTTTTTATATCACAATATATGTATGTAGCAATTTTGTGATTTTTACCGTAAATACATGCTGTATTTCTTTTTGTTTTCATACGTATTTACGAGATTAACTGCACTATATGAATCGACTTTTGTTGTATTCTTCTATCAAAGCCCTGGTTGCAAAAAGGCTGCCCCACTAGGAATAAGAACCTCGGTCTCCCGCGTGACTGGCGGGACACTTTCTACTATGCCAAATGTCACAGGGGGGGGGCGGGGAGATATGCAAGCCATACCGGAATTTCGAACCCGGAACCCCTTACAGGGCTAGCTCTGTCCCCAGAGATTGCATACTCATGTTACTGAATAAATTGGTACCGTTTACATATAAGTTTGTGTTAATTTCAAGTATGTGTAATTGATTTAACGTCTTTATTCCGCAACAAATAGCAACCATATACTTTATAGATGTATTATGGTATTTAAAAAAGGAATATATATGATTGTTATTTCAAAAATAGTATTGATCCTTTGTAATAATGCTGAACTTATTTTCTCGTTTTTTGGGGGTTTTGGCCTAATGACTTTTTTACTTATGATTTATCACTTTTTACTTATGACTTTTATCTTTATGACTTAAAACTTTTGCCATTTTGCTTTACTCTTTGCCTTTTGTTATAAACATTATTTTACTTTGTTTTTAGATTAATGCAAAATTAAGCAAATTTGTGATACAATCACCAAACGCAAGGGAGGACAACCAGCCGAGTGTGTGGTTTGAAGTTCATATGATGTTTAAAATTAGAATTATTGCATTGAATGCATTCATATGTTTTTATCTAAGTTTGATCGTTTTTACGTGAAGAAATCAACACCAATTGTTAATGTGAAATCATATGTATAGAAGTTTTAATTCGGGACATTCATTTATACATGCCGTCTGCAGCATTAAGTATTAAAGTAAAAAAACTATTCTTGATAAATAACGAATTTTTTTATTCAGATAAAACAGTTCTTTGCTATTTTTCTAGATGTGTAGCTTTATTACAAATTTTTATTAACATTTTACATCTTGAAATAGATTATTTAATTCCTTGTTGAAAGTTAGTCACGGTTGACTGGTAGCGCTATTTTTCCGTGTTGACTATTAAAGAGGGTACAAGCGTTAGGCATTATAATACATTAAAATAAAGGAGATATATGTACGGAATAATATGTAGTAGTAGCTTTTTTAAGGCTTTGTATTTTGCTACAAGCAGTGATGGAAAATTGATATCTCGCGAGACCAAAGTCGAGTGAGATATATCAAATTTTCCAATGTTGCAAGTAGAAAAATACATAGCCTCAGAAAGCTACTACAACATAATTTTACTTTTATTATATACCTTTTTCGTTTTTAGTAAAAATGATTTTCATTTAAACTACACTTCTATAAGAAATTTCAGAAAATAAAAAAAATAAATTTATGACTGACGGATTGAATACGTAATTTTATGCAAAACCAGCGACGCCTCTTATAATTTTGGTTCCCGTTTTCTAATGCTATGTAAGACACAGCTAAGATCGGAACCAATGTCAAAAATAATCCGGCATTTCCATATATGGTTCCGTATTTGTAAACTAACATAATACGGAATTTTCTATCCGTCGGAAAGAAAATTTATAGGTATAAAATAAAATTTAGAAATCGGTTTTTGACACAAATATGACTTGAAACTCTCGTGATTTCTACTTCAAACTTGTACTTATTTACATTATCATATTAAATCTGGTCCTGAATGATAAAAAGACAATTTTCCTCATTTGTTGACAATTTATTATTGTGTTATTGTAACTTTGTTATAAACCAAAATAAACTTTGCAATTTCCCACCGGAATAAACAGATATTTAAATTGTTACAGAGGATTTATTTTATCTATGTAGAGATAGTGATCCATTAAAACTATAAGTAAGAGGTTGAAATGAGCAAAGTAGAAATAGAATATAGCAATCACTATAGAAGTAAACTGTGTGGAACTAGCCAACTCCCTCAACAGACTACCTAAATATACCTCTACCGAGAGACCAAACTACAAAAGGTTTTTACCTCACGGTCTTTGACCGTGACAAGTGGCAGAGCTATCAATAATTGTTTGGAATAAATGTGTTTAAACAGATAACAACAAACATTTTTTATTCTACAACCGTGCTTTATTTTGTTTAACAAAATTGTTGTCTTATAAGAAAACAAATGTATTAGATAGGCAAAACAAAACTGAATTTGAGCTTCATTATATTTAATTTAAAAACAGAGATAAGAACTACAGAGGTATTTTTTTCTAAAATTGCACACATGCCTTACTTAAAAGCTAACACTATAGAACAGCTAAAAATAAACACTGCCATCAACAAAAACATCAAGTATTTACGTCACAGAAGACATATATACATGCAATATGTCTACAAAACAACACATCGTTGATACGTTACTGATGAAAAACTAAGAAAATCATGAGTGATCTAACGAAGCTTTTGAAAACATAAAATAAATTAGGTTAACTAGCAACGCTAGAGTGACTGTATTATTATTGAAGTCAAGATTTTTAAAATCATTGTCAAAGCGTTATTTCGTTCAAAAAAGAAAAAAAACAATCACAGTCTCTAGCTTAAAATTTCCTAGTTAACTTTAAGAAACTGTATACATTGTATAATGTATATATTTAATAACGTCCACAAGTTCGTTTGTTTTTTTTGTTGTTGTTTTTTTTTTCGAAGAATAACCGACTTTATATGTAATGGAAATATCATAGTCTTTCTTAATGAACATACCCCCAACCCACAGCATGTCGAAAAAGGGAATGTTTAACTTAGAAGAACGATTAAATGTTATAATCAAAAGTTTTGTTAACAACACAATGCACTCTGTCTCGCCAGTAAATTCAAGTTGATGCCTCCAACAGTTTTTGAGATAATTATGAGTTTAACAAAATCTAAGTATGAAAAAAAAGAAGAAAAAAATCAACAACAAAGGGACTTTCTAAAATGTAGCTATGATAGCAAGAAGTATGTTTCTTTCTGCCTCGCCAAGCTATATGAACATGCAAAATTTGATTTCGATACCTTTCTTTTAAGTTTTAAAAATTTACAATGGGCAAATACTGAAAATTATGAAAGTCAGAATTATAGAATTCATGATTTTTCACACTTTTCTCTGTCTCACCATGACCTGTTATATCGATACAATATTTGTACCATATTGGAGGTATGGACAGTATAAAATAAACGAGGCTGGACGTGACATTGCGTTTCCAAATAAAGCGTCCACAATAAGTGGGTGGGGTTAAAACTTGAAAATTTATCGAGCGTCTGAAACAAGTGTGAAAACGGTAACGCTCGTATTCCAAAAATGTCTGAATATTTCCATAGACAATAACGAAGAAAACCAAATCACTAGTGTTTTGGACATTTTGCATTTGCTTAACTGTAACTACTTTCCACTCGGAACGAACGCTGTTTTGCCATGAAACCTCTTAGTCTTCTAAACTGGCTTCAAAAAACTTGACAAATATGTATTGCTGATGCCTCTTGCAACTGCTTTGTAGTTGAAACCATTCGACAGCACGTCCTTAATTCCTACAAGTAGCTTTACTAGAATTTAAACTGAAAACATTAAAAGTATGTGTTATCTCAATTGAAATGAAATACATATATATACAAAAATGAAATACAAAAAATTCCTTAATACATAACTGTATACAAAAGTTATATACAAATAACATGTACTTTGTACTTGGTATGTGACCTAAGTTATTGATACTGAACAAGTGAATAAAGTTTCAATATTATATCATAACTGGTTTATGGGTCCATATTTCATAAACCATCTGACAAAACATTTTAGCTTTAAAAATGGGCATAAGTATGTCCAGTTGTGCGCCACTCATACGAAACTTGGTCATTGATCTTCGATGTCAACACTTAATATGTGTTCCAAGTTTCATAGGAATCGCTTAAATAGTCTTTGAGAATTCATTTTCATGAAAATTCTAAACAATGAATTCAAAATCGAAAAAGAGGCAGAATTTGATAACAAAAAAGAGATTTCTAACTTAGAGCGTGTTCTAAACAAGTGTGTGAAGTTTCAAAGCTGTATGATTTATTGGTTTTGAAATACCATGTTTCATGAAACTTCTTTACCACAAATTTCTTTGTCAAAATAAGGCATATTAATTTGGTCTATATTCAATATAAGATGGACGAAGAATGAAGAACTACGGGTGAAAACCGATTGTAACTGCAGCAAACAACAATGTGAGACTCGTTTGGATTTAAAACTGGAACCCATACAAAAATAAAGCGTTTGATTCATACGCTGTATGTCAATTTGAGATTATATATCCCTGTTCCGGAAAATTTAAAATAAAAAAATAGATACCCAATGCAATGCAATGCAATGCAAGCAAAGTATTTTCTTTTCTTAATCAATTTAAAAGGCTTTATATAGGAATAACATTCTGTTCTGGCATATGAGCCACATATTTTGTTTTTTAAATAAGTCTCCAAGAAACTTAGGTAAATGAACTTACCTCGTCTGAATCAATGTCATATTCTACCATATTTTCCTTGGAAATTATAATTAAAATGGCAAGCACGTGGGAAATAACAAAATCCATAAGTCAAAAATCAAAAGTCATAAATCAAAAGTCATAAATCAAAAGTCATAAGAAAATAGTAAAATAAATCTATAAGTCGAAACTCAAAAGTGACCCTCCAAGGCTTCCATAGTGGTCCCTTTGAAGCATTAATCACAACAAAATTTACATGACATTTGCAGACTCGGTTTGATTGAATCCATACATCAGGAGTAATAAAAAAGTGCGACATCCCTCACGCCATCTAACACCGGATTGAGCAGTACTAAATTTCCAACACTTACAAGTGCTGCTGGAATCAATGATTAGTAATGGTTGTCTAACTTGTACAATTTGATACTTTTAAAAAGTGTGTAACAAATTATGATAGTATCCTATAATTCATTGTAAGAATGACCATTTGTAAACATGTTTCGTTAGTTTTACTACGCTTGTATAATATGCGAACATGTGGATGAGACTCTAATAAACTAATAATTATCATCATTATTTTTAATAACCATTAATGAAAAGCGGCGTATGCCCCTTAAAGAAATATATGCGTGTGCCCTTAACAATAATTGACAGAACTGAATAAAATGGAATTTCGATAGATGATCAAAGGTTATGAAGCCCGCATACCACAGATCAAAAGTCAAAAGACATATTAAAAAAGCAGGCAACATATCCTAAGGGTGTTAATACAGTTTTCAACTTCAAGTAAGAATACTGGACCACCCAAGTATAAAACAGTTTAATCAGAAGGAACAGAAAATACCGAAAACATGCACACACAACAATTATTTCGTGCAGAAAAACTTCAAGGATTGAAAAAAGTACATTTTTGATTAAATGTATGGACTTTCATACTTCACAAATAGCAATTGTGTGACAACAACTTACAGAAGTAGAGAAAGAATCCCCAAAGAACGCCCAAAAAGACAAATTGAAAACGTTGCAGGCTCGGTTTTATATCAACCCTTCTTTAAAGTTTTGGACTTTCGTCCAAATTTATGTTACTGTTGTTACTTTTGTTGTGTCTGCCTTTATATCACACTTTCTTTTGTAAACTTTTGATAACCGTTCATAAAAGGCTGACATCGGTAAGCTGTCAGATATGTTCAATGCTTATAATATGTTGTCTTCACTATGACAAAATAATCTGCATCCGCAGGGAAAAGCAAGGATAAACACATATTTGTTATGTATGCTTTTATAAAGTTTAAAGCCGATTAAATTTTACGCTTTAACAATTTAAACACAATCAAAGCGTTCTTTAAAAAATGTGTTCATGCTTGTCGGTTTGATGTGCGAATGTCATTATGGTGTAATTAGAAATCACACATTCATTTGGGAGGCAGCAGATATTGACTAGTAAATACAGCGTTGTGATGTGCCTTTATATTTTTATCCACTTGTTTCTTAAGGTAATTACCAGATAAACTGTTCTGATACGGGTAATTTTCTGAGATAACCTGTTTGTCAAGTTGGAGTTTAAACATAGATCTATGTAATTACTTGTATAAACAGTTTAAATAATGATTGAGCCTGGTGTAATGGTTAATCAGGCCACTGCCTTAAGTGGGATAAATGAGTTGTACTTTACGTATGTAATTATTTACACATATATAAAGTATTCAACTATCGGTATAAGTCGGGATATCGTGTCACACATATTCATACTGTAAAGACGAATAAGGGCAATCTAATATGTATATAGGGAAAAGCGAACGAATATTGACAACGCATTCCGACAAAGCAGTAAATTCTAAAGTTTGTATAACCAAGGATCTACTGTAATGTTTATACAAGTACTGGAACAGTTGTAAAGCAGATCCTCCTGAAAATGACATATACCTTTTAAAATGAGGGAGTTTATCTTATGATGGGAAGAACCATATGATCTGGCAGAGAAGCAAAGGCATTATAAAATGATTTATTTGTACGAACCTTCAGTACAAATTATAACGCAGCTTTTCACAGACCACTAAAAGCCTTCTGGCTGACAAGCTGAAAACGTTCCTGTTCAGAGTTAATTCAAGTAAAAAGTGATTGGCCGATCTTTATGTCACACGTCGAAAAAGTAATCTAGCCGCGTGAGTTCAGAACCAGTTAATAGCAAGAAACTTAACATTAAATGCTCAGTACAGTATAGTTCCAGGAAAAGGTTCGAGAGTGAGTCTATATAAACGAATGAACTAAAATGAATTCTGTATAAACTTACGGTTAAAGGGCGCCCGCTAAATAACACCAATTATACGGCATGGCAAATCGAACGCGAGTTTTCTGCTACTAAAGAATAAATAACCTTGAAATGTAAGCGTTATGATAATGATAATTGTTTTATGTAATGATAATAAATAATACATATATACAAAACAAATGTGTGCTGACGTACAAAAGTACAATTTATGAATTAGGATATACTACAGACTTTCTCAACCAACCTTACTTAAAATATATATATAACAGTTTAAAATCCCGACAGGTGATGATATTATGATATACAGTAACACAACAATTACATGTTTGTATATAGAAGTATTAGAATCATACTGTTTATGTCTGATTAACTCTATATTTTCAATATTGTTTTTTCTTAAATATTAATTTCATTACAACACTGCACAGGGAACATTTATTATAGGGTTAACGCACGTTTTTCCGTGTTATAACGTCTGCAGAGTCCCGAGGAACGGTTGGTGCCCGAGCCCGGTAGGGCGAGGGCTCCAACAGTTCCGAGGGACTCTGCAGACGTTATAACACGGAAAAACGTGCGTTGACGCCATTATAGCATACATTTTTTAACCAGATTCATATTTTTTATTCAAAACAAATTCATAAATACCGGGGAAAACGGTTGCGCTTCGACGGTATTTATCCAATTCGCACGTCGCTTTGACAACAAGTTTTACATATGCGTTTAATTTTTCGGGGCCAACAACTTGAGAAATAGAAAAGGTCGGCGCCGAAAGAAATGTCGAGTTTTAATAGTTTTATGAAAAAAGCTCAGCCTCATGGCATACTTTTAACAATTATGATGGAATTAAAGCAGTGTTTTGTATTGAAATTGACAAAAAGTTGATAGGCGTAAGGACAATGTAGCCTTTTTTATGGGTCGCTTTCTTAGGCCTCGTGCATCGTCACACGTTGTGTACCGCACAAAAAGTCAAAATGGATGCAGCTGATAATTTATAAATGGATAACGGTAGACTATACAGTTCGTGGAAACAAAATAGGCTTATACCGGTAGATTCCTTTGAGACACTGAAATTAATGTATGTTTCATTTGTATTTTCTGACTGAAACCTGAAGAAAAAATAATAGACTGTTAAACTGTTCATGTTGGTGAAACCATTTATGTGAAGGAAACAATGATGGACACACTGAGATAATGAAGAGTGAAAAAACAAATGAAGACAGTGAAGTTTCAGTTCTGTAAGTAGATTCATACTACATGTATAATTTTATTTCATTAATCATTACAACATGTAAATTTTTACAAATTAATTAACAATTCAAGGCACAATAAATAATTTATTTATCAAACATGTACTGTAATGTATTTTTATTTTATTTTGCTGAGTCTTATTTACATTCCAATATTGGCAATAAGAATATGTCCAATTTATCATTTTCTCATTCCTTGACTATTCACATACAGTTTATGTTATGACAATACTTTATTCATTTATAAGGTCTGAAGTGAACTTATAAACAAATGAAATATAAATATGAAATTGGGCAGAGTCAAAACTCATATTTATTTTATGGGACTTCTTTCGCCGTTTTGTTTGAAAAATCTGATAAATGCAAAACAACTTTTTCTTGAGCTTACGCATAATTAACTGCGCGCTGTACAATTGCAGTTGGTAGCAAGCATTTTCTTTGATAATGAAATTAAATAAAAAGGTTATTTTTTTGTTTTTCGTGAAATATGTTATATATTTTCAAGAAACATGATAAAATGCCACATATTTTCACGAGCCGTACACGTTCAATAAATTTAGTATAAAAGTACACTTATTTAAATTTAATATCCTCTATATATTAAACATGTAGTAATTTAAAGTAAATTTAGTAAAGTTAATTTCAACAAGTGCTTGTCTTTTAAAGCCGTACCGGGCTAGGCTACTAACTATTCCTAAAAACTCTGCAGACATTGTAACTTAAAAACAAGAAGCAAGAGTTTTTTAAAGTTAAACACAAAAAAATGCAGACTTTTTAATTAAAAATTTAAAAAATTAATTGATATCTGCTGCAACAAACAAATGTGTATCATGTCTTACATATAAATTGTCATTTTTTTTAACAATTTATCAATTTCTTGCATCTTTCTGTGAGTCGTAATGAAAATGAAAATGACAAGCTCCTCCTGAAACATTGAATGTAAAATGTTGGGGACCAGCAAAAGGCATCATTATGTTTTGCATATTTTCATTGACATTAATCGAACTTTGCGCAACAGTGGATTGTTTTCTTTCAGATGTGTTCGAATCCTGACCCGAGACACTAGAAACTACTGGTAGTGGTACATCAGTTTCACTTTCTGGAACAGGTACATAATTGGTTTTGGTAACTTGGTCACTGACATTTGATCTGGAAAGTGCCCCGGACAAAACATTAGCACACTGCCTTTTTTGGTCAGAGGTTTGACCATCAATATAATGCTTCAGACTTTCTTCATTTTTGTGCTTTGTTAATTTGCATATTTGCTTGGTATCTACACCACTCTGGTACAGAACTGTTATGGCTGTTGCACGAACAGAATGGTTTGTATAAATTTGTGAAAGACCAGCACTTGTTGAAATTGACTTCATTACTTCAGCAAGTTTGTTTTTACCTATAACTTGTTCAGTGAACCAGTATGGACTTTCTATAAATTTAGGACTTAGTATTGGCCGTTGAAATAAGGCCTCATTTCTAGGATTTAATTTGGAAATATAAAAGTTGTACACCTTAACAATACTGAGATGACAATTATTGACCTCTAACCCATATGCCCTTACATCACTATAGTCCCATGCTTTGGAACTACTGCCCCCTTGCCAATTTTTGGTTTTCTCGGTAGTTGCCATAACTAGATACTCATAACCAAGGTCATCGGTTTTAACTTGGAAGGTATTCCTGGTCATATCCCTAAACCCTTCCCTCCCACGTCTGGCAAACAAGTAGCATAATAAAAACCAAAAACAGTGGAACAAAATTTCAGGGGATTCTTGGTATTTAGCAAGATAGCTTGAAAGTTTAAAAAGGTCACCTTCTGCAATAGCCAGAGTGGGCGGGCTTTTCATTTCTGGCATTTATATAAGTTTTGCACATATTATCTATCATTTTATTTGCTAAAATAAATTCTTTATCAACTAAAATATTGAAGTTTCTGTTGAATGGTGGGGAAGTCAGAGCTCGGTGGATTCCTGCTCTTATTCCACGTAGGCTGCCTGGAGCAAACTTTTTACCGTCCTTTGTTTTAATTTCAGCGTAAAATTTTCTTAGTGTTTTACCAAGATCTTCAGGTGTAATATTGTGAAAATCTAAAATCATGTTTCTCTTCCTGATGTAATCTGAAAAAAATATGCTTTTGTTATATATTTATAAATGAAATATTTGCACAGTAAAATTTTATATTACACTGCAGTGAAACATATTTTCCATTTTTTCAATGGTTTCTTGAAGGACTTTCTTCTAAATTCAGCCAATAAACAAAATTAAAAAGGAAGTCTTTCAAATTGTAATGTCAAAAAGGGATAAATGAATATGATAAACAGAAAATTAAATTTTTTCTATAAATACAGGATTTATTTTCATCATGTGCTATGAAAATTATCATATATCACTCATGGCTGTAAATATTCATTTCACACCACACATATGAAAATAAATCCTGTATTTATAGAAAATACTTGAACATCCTCTATTTGTCACATATTAAATATTAATAATGTTTATTTTATATTTATATTTAAAAAAAAAAGATACTGAAAAATATTAATGTAATAAAATATGCATTTTCATTTTCCGTATTGTCACTGTATGGATTTATTTTTCACTGTATTGAAATGTATTTTCCGTATTGTCACTGTTCAAAGTTATTTTTCAATGTACCGGTACTTCTTAATATAGCCTGTACATAAAATTTCAAATGGAAATCTTTCAAATTATAATGTCAGGAAAATAAAAAAAAGCTATAATGTACAGTAAATTCAAGAGTTTGCTTTAAATATGAAACTATTTTGGTATGAAAATGCTCATATTTCATTTAAAAATGTTTATTTTTAAAAAATACAGCTGTATATAATATGTCTTATATACTCAATATTAAAAGTTTTCAATTGTGGACTAACATTCTTAAACTTTTCTGTTACTTTAATTGAGAATTTCTATAGTATAATTTTTTGTCAAGGTATTCTTTTTCAGTTTAATTTTAATACCTGTCAATTTCTTGAATGCCCATCTTTCAGATTGCTCTGTGTTAGCACACTTTGCCTCTATATCTAGCCTGTCAAGCTCTTCATCATCCAAATCAGAGGAGTTGTCTTTTTTACTATTTACATTGTCATCTTTACTATTTACATTGTCATCAGACCAATTATCTGTGAAAGTTTATAAGATGCATATATATTGAAAATTTATAACAGACTTAATGTAGGAATAGCTATTTAGTAACATGGTTTGTGATTTCACTGTTATTTAAGAGACAAGTGTTGAATCCCGGCTTAGACTCTTATATTATATTAGTTCTTGCTAACCTTAGAAACTGGAATAAATAGGGTTAAACAAAAATTTGTGCTTTATTATTACGGTTGCCAAGCATGTCAAATTAAGAAAGAAACAAAGTCACAGGCTTGTAAATACTTAAAAGATACAGTACATATATTATTCCAATTACTTTATTGTTAGCTGGTTATTTACTGTGTTTGTTTGTATTGTTTTTTTTCTTTAAGTTTATTGTTGTTACTATTATATACAAATCAAGTTTTAGTTTCTTTAAAGTCTTTATTCGATCTTTAATCTCTTTATTATTTTTGTGATTCACATGTCATTTAACATGACTCTTGATTGGAAATATAAGTTATTCTATTCTATTCAATTGTTTTAGTTTAATTTACTATTACATACCAAAAGCATCATTTAAGATTTCTTGCAGCACATTTGGTTCTATTTCCTCTAAAAACAGCTCAGTTGCAGTAGGGGTCGATGTGACTGCAAAAATAAGATTATATAAAAAGTATGTGTACAAATCAAAACAAGTATCAGTGTAATAGATTTCATGTATAATTACTCAATGAAGTAAACATCACGAAAGAAAACGAGGGCATACGGAAAGTACCGAAAATGCACGTTGCGTTGTTTACTTATTTTGCTGTCCAGATTGCAATAATTCAACGTTTCACATGAATAGAATCAACAAATAATTTATACGAATGCAAAAATTAAATACATGAAAAATGTTAACCTAACGGAAAAGAAATTATTGATAAAATACTTAAATATCTACCTGGTTGGATCAGTCGCTCCGGCGTCTGTGGGCGGAACAGTTGATGACGAAATGCCCTCAAAACCTCTCCAGTATGTTTTGATTTGATAACATATTGGGGACAAGGCCATTCATTAATTTTGTCGATGATACAAAATTTCTCTGCCTAAGACCGCGCTGCGAAATTACATGTATCGCCAACTTTTGGCAAGTAGGTCAAATCGGCGTCCATTTTTGTTTTTGTTTACAGGGCCCTGTATATTTTTTTGCGCATAGGTAAAACCGGGCTATAACATGTGCGCGTGCCCTTGTTAACACACGGTTTTGACCCCGTTAACGCATGGGCAAAAAAGGCGAAAATAGCCGATTTTATGCTATAATACGTTTTAATATCTGTCTTTCTAATATATAATAATTATTATAATATAATATAATGATAAACTGAAATAATAAAACATGTATGTTGAAAAAGCAAAATGGTTGCACACAACTGAGTAAGTAAAAATGTTTAATGTCAACAAAGGATGATTATGTGCCAAATAAGATATTTCAACATGCCATCAGTTTATCACTTTGCAACCTGTGGTCGACTCGCTCAAACAATTGGAAAACTTAGAAACAAGCAGCCGTTTGTCAACGTCATACCACCGAATATTGGTTCACTTTATTGTAGGTTGGTACAGGTTTGACAATTCAATTGTTTTAGCATTTTAACACTATTCAAGTGTGTATTATGGACTACACACAAATTGTCTTTAAACTTCCAACTGTAGCCCATCATACAATTAAAAAAATAACACTTGGCCCAAGTTTATTATAGAATGATCTCATCATCAAAGTAAAAGTTTCATTTGACTTTAGTTGATCGTATGGCATTTTATGGCCATGGTTAAGCGACAGAATTGAGTCTGGCTTACAGTTGAATTACAAGGAAGTTGACAACAATAATGCGTATATAAAATATTGTATAGTGTAATGATACAATAAGGGGTAAGGTGGGCGGGTGTTTTTATGAAGAATTTCTCACGTTTGAATATACACTAAGACTGTCATAAATTACGCACGCATTTCACGTGACAGTTATAACGAGGTAAACTTTCCAAGAAAAATGCGATTTCAATAAAGGGAGTTTTGTCTCAAATAAAAAAATCCTTTGCACTGATAAAACGTATCAAAATGGGCAAGAAATTGCAATATTGTCACATTACATATTATTTATTGCACACTAACTAATACGATATTTATAACAGGCGAACATAATGTGTTCGATACGGCGTTGATGACAAGCAAAAGTGTTTAATAGCTACTTTGTGTTTAATTAAATTGCAGTTTGTTTCGAAAATTATCATCATTTTCTCTTTTAAACAAATATCATAAATTATGCAGAAACATGATATATTAAACTTTAATTTTATTTCACTGATAAAATGCTTTGCTGAGGAAATGTTATCACTGTGTATAAGATTGATAATATATGATATTACAACTTTATTTGAAACTTGCAACAATTTTAAATATGATATTACAAAGCGTACAAACATGCACTTGTTTCTGTGATAAGCACATTTTCTTTCATACCTGTAACGTATAAATTGATAAGTTATTTGGATATAACCCCTTTTTGTTTTGTTCAAGGTATGTCTCGCTGATGATTTAGCGTCATTAACAACGTTTCTGTGGAGCCATAACTGTTTTAAGTCTGATAATTATTTTGCCCATATTAAGGTTTTTTTATGATTTTCCTGTTTTTATAATAACATTCCGTTTTTTTTGTGTTGTTGTTTTTTTCCAATGTGCTCCGTCCTACACAAATATTGTTGTTCGGTATGGAAAATTACCTTAATTTGTTATCTTGTAAATCTTCAAGAATTTGTTTCACGAAATTATGTATATCTGCTCATAAGTTAAGAATTGAATCTGCCAGGTATGGCCGGAATAGGTTGGAAAGATAGGAACGTATCTGCCAAGTATGTGATATCAACAAAATTGAAAATGAATTTCATTTTGTACTTAAATGTAAAGTTTATAAGGAATTGCCAACTAAATATATTAAACGTCATTATTATGTTCATACAAGTATGATTAAATTTCTAGAATTGTTACAATCAAATAATAAAGGCGTTCTGATCAATCTGAGTAAACACATAAACTCAGCCAATAAAATTAGAAATGATTTAATGCAAAGCATTTAACTAATGTTTGAAATGAAAGCGTTTACTAGACTATAAGATACACATTATTATTTGAAATCGCACATGCATCAAGATTCTCACCTTTTCCCCGTTACGTGAGTATTATCTTGACATGTTTATATCGAAGTTATGCACTTCCATATGTTATATTTTTGTTATATTTGAATATATGTAATCACCACATACGATTGCTGGTTCTTTAAACACCAACTATGAAGTTATTTCAATTATGATATTTTGTTCCTTCTCTGTGAAACATTGAAGACATGTTTGCTTATCACGGGCTTATCATTATCAATGTATATATTAAATTTGATGTTGTATTAACAAGATACATGTATTGTATACGTTAATAATAATTCTGTTAAAAATGTCATGCTTTCAATTTTTCCTTTCCTGCAACAGTTTTCTTTATACATAAATGTAAATTTCATTGCTAACTTTCACTTCTTTGGTGAGAAAAAGAATGTAAGTGTTATTTCAAGTTGTGGCCGAATAACTGTATTTATCATGTTTAATACAATCCTCATTTCAGCTTTTCTTGACCTAAATTATTTACTGAGTATTACAGACCATGTCATTCACTTTTCACGAATCATATAGTCTTCGTAATATCTATGTCATTGCTTTCTAATCTTTTAAGGTATGAAAAAAAAAATAGATTGCTGTAGATAATCTTTTATCAATGGTAACATGATATGATGTTGGTAGTGGTAGTTAGTTAGTTTTTATTTTAGTGTTGTTGTTTTTTGTTTGTTTGTTGTTTTTGTTTGTGTTTCTTTTTTTTTGGGGGGGGGGGGAGTATCATTCATTCTCTCTCTAATGTTCACCAGTATTTGTTAAATTGAACAATAAATCCTTAAGTTAATATCTATAAATTCTTCCAAAAAATCTGTATAATAAATATCCCCGTTAGTATTTATACATTTTTTTTTCGCACTAGTAATAAGATTTTCTAATTTTCGTCTGTCATATTTTTAGCCTCAACGATATTTAATTAATTAAAAGAGAATGTATTTTGTTAAAAACTACATTTTCCTTGTTTTTACTGCTTGAACCAGGTGTAATATCTTATACATGTACGTTTTAATTTTCGATACATTATTCAGTGTCATACATCTTGTTATTAACGTTTATGGTAAAAAAGCTCATTCAGGTGTCATTTTTAATTTTTTTATCCTTTTTTTATTAGAAAAGTATTCTGCGGCGTTCGTTTTGTTCATTGAACATATGTATCACCACTCCTCTATATATTCCATATGCAGGTACATCGCAACCGAAATACCAACCCGCGTCACTAAATTAAAACAAGAGGGCCATGATGGCCCTAAGGTCGCTCACCTGTATATAGGCCTCCCCCCCCTGGCAGGGCCAATTTTAGTCCAAGGGCTTTTATTTGAACAAACTTGGTAGACACTCATAAGAAGATGTTTCATGCTAAACATCTAAGCTCTGAGCTCATTGGGTTTTTTCAAAGAAGATTTTTAAAGTTTTTACTATACACATATAGTTAAAACAATCACACCACTAGGGCGATGCCAGTTTTGACCCCAGGGCTTTTATTTTAACAAACTTTGTAGACACTAACTAGAGATGTTTCATGCTTAATATGTAAATTCTAGCTATTTCGGTTTTTTCACAGAAGAGGTTTAAGTTTTTGATATACACATGTAAGGAAAATCAATGACCCCCGGGGCGGGGCCAATTTTGACCCCAGGGCTTTTATTTGAACAAACTTTGTAGACACTCACTAGAAGATGTTTCATGCTTAATATCTAAACTGTAGCTATTTGGGTTTTTTCAAAGAAGATTTTTTAAGGTTTTGCTATGTGCATATAGGGAAAATCAATGACCCCCTGGGGCGGGGCCAATTTTGACCCCAGGGCTTTTATTTGAACAAACTTGGTAGACACTCACTAGAAGATGTTTCATGCCAAATATCTAAGCTCTAGTTCTTAGGGTTTTTTAAAGAAGATATTTAAAGTTTTTTCTTTCGGTTGCCATGGCAACCAGAGTTCTGCATGGAATTAAATTTTTTGAACAAGTTTTAAAGGTGACCACCAAAGGAACATTCCTGTGAAGTTTGGATGAAATTGGCTTAGTGGTTTATGAGGAGATGTTATTTAAAGTAAAAGTTTACGGACGGACGGACGACCGACGGACGGACGGACGCCGGACGAAAAGCGATCACAAAAGCTCACCCTGTCACTTTGTGACAGGTGATCTAATAATAGAAAGACAATTAACTTATCAACTGAATTGAGCAAGCAAAATATATAGCACGACTAAAGCAGAGTGCATACACAAATGTTGTTCTGTGTGGTATCATATTATTTTCATTCTTTTAGATTGCATTAATGCCTTTGCAATGGGATTTTGAATTACACCGACACAAGATCCTATTCCTAGTAAGATTTATTATTCTAATTCTGTATACCAATATGGCGATACTGGTGTTGATACATTTGATATGGTAATATTAGCTGAAGTTAATCAATTGTCGCCTGAAACTTTACCTGTAAAGTCACCATTTCAACTCCTTTAAGTCGAAAGTCAAGTTATGTAGGTGTATAACCTTCAAAAACACAAATTGATACTTTGGTGTTAAAAATTACATCTTGTCAACCCTGACAATAAGCTACTCTAAACCATATTATGATAACAATAGTGAGTGAAAACTGAATACGTCTGTCTATTCAACGTGAAAAGTATTGTATTTCTATATTCTACAAGAGGTCACAAATCTAAAATCAGCACAGACTATTTCTTATTTCGATAAAATCTACATTTTATCTCTGTTTAATTGTAAGTGTGCTCATGACATTGTATTGTGTCTTAAAAATTTAGACCATGTACAGCCTATTATGACCATGAATATCTTGTGCAAACGAAAAAAACTGAAGCTTGTGTCTAATATAACCCAGGATTTTTAGACATTCACTTTTAACACGAATAGTTGTAGTTCAGATTAAATAGCTTGTATGTCTTGTTCTGGTCAATAAATATATATTTATATGTAAGTTCTTGCATAAAAGTTATTTTTATTCTTATTATTATTAATAATAATATCAAAGTTTAATCATTCAAGATTAAACTCTTTTATTTTACATGAAGGACACATGTCCTAATATCGATCAGTTGTACTGCGTATCAATACGCATGCTCAGTCTGAGAGCTATATTTAGAACACTATATAAGGAGCTGCTCGAGCCTGCTGCATCCTTTTCGTTCTGGATCTCCATGAGAAAGGTAGCTGCTGATCATATTTTAAAATTTTTAAAAAAATCTTAAGTAATCTAGGTTTTTAATTTCCCGCCCTCCGCAACCCTTTTTTTCTGCTGTGCTTTGTTTTACATTTCAGGAGACAGCTATCACAACGCTTCGTCATGATTGGGGACTGGGCTACGGAGTACCTAAATAACAGTCAATTGCTTATCGAATAGACATTAGTCAATTGTTTGATGCAACCGTTGTCGGTGCTCTTGCAACACTATGATATGATTCAAAGGACATCAAAAATGTTTGTGTAATTATCGGACATACATAACACGTGTAACCGTTGTCGGTGCATTTTAATTGTGTTTATTTTGCAATATTTCATATTTGACTACTCCTCTCAGCTGAAATTTAACATAACGTTTTTCTATTTGCGACCGTTGTCGGAGCAAATATGATGTGTATTTAAAGTTCCTAAATTGCTTTTATACCCAGTCATGATGGAAATTATTCGCCAAAAGAAATAAAAAAGTTGTTGTATTTTCTTCTTGTATAAGACTGATTTGCGATGTACAATGGCCTCTCGGGTTCGAACCAGCAACCTTCGCCCAGAGCACTCTTTATTATGCATTCATTGGAAAATAATAATAATTGTTATTATTATTTAATTCATTGAAATGTAATTCTTTCCTGAAACATCCAATTACTATTACTGTAACTTTACAGCTGAACTGTGGCAGTTAAAATTAAAATAATGTAGGTTAAAATAATGACGGTTATGACATAGTGTCAGGGTCTGTTTTTTTCGGTGGCGATCAAGGCTTCTGGACAATGGGATTGCTCTCTGTGTCATGAATTGCTTGGTCACCATGGGCGGTTCCAGCTCAAAAATCACAAATAACTCTGGTTTTGGTTATTTCTCATTGTATTATCTAGGTAATATGGTCACAAAATATTAGAACAATTGTTTCTTTCTATTTATGCTCAAAATGATAAGAAAATAAATGGTCAGTTTAATGGGTTTATCTGTATTGAAACAATATTAAAGGCTTCACTGTAAAAATAATGGTCGGCAACAAGTTGTTTAATTGAATAGTTTATTACTTAACAACTTTAGAAATAAAAAGAAATTATTGACAACTTGTCAAAAGAAAATGGATGCCCCTATAAGCTCGTATGTACAACTGTTTCTATTCTAAAATCAAAATGATTTGATAGGAAAAATCAGCAAATTATACAGTACCTGTGAAAGTGAAGTACATGTGTCTCTGTTGACGAGAAACACATAGGCTACACTTTGTTTAAAATAAAATCACAACAGGTCAAATGCGAATTTAAATTGCAAACAGAAAACTCCTTGTTTAGACGAACAGAATCACGGGAGGTAACGCATGCGCCCCTAAAGAAGAAAAATCACCGAGATTATTCTCCCTTGACAAACGTTACCTCGGTGTTACTTTAAATATACGTCACAAGGCGGTGATTTGAAATACTGGTTTGAAAGCGAAGCCAGATGCAACGTGCGCGGGTGGGGCAAATTTTCATAAAATGGGCTGACTAAACTGGACTTATTAAATTGTTTCTTGGCGTAGTCAGATTTTAATATATCCCTGGTAGCGTGTAAACCCAAGACTCTCCCGTGAAAGCGGATGGGAGCACGTCACATCGACCGACCAATAAATAACAAAACTTATTCGGTTCTCAACAAGTTAATTTATATCGGGAGCGAACAACAATTAATAGAATAAGAAAGAAATACTTAAAGTGACATCATGCTCAGCCATTGGTAAATGGTCGTTGAACAGGTAAAAATCAAAATAACTTGACATTTTGTCATAATTGGTTCAATCGTACATTTTACTAAGAAAAATAATCAATAATCCACATGATCAACGGAAATGTCTATAAGTATCCTTTAAAATGTATCGGAAATGTGCAATTCCTAAGCATTCAGACCTCGACGGAACTCAGAAAGTGTAAATATTTGAGAAAAGTTCGTAATTTAGTTTCTTTAAAAAAGTACTATTGAAAAATTTACTTCATTGGCAAACAATGATGACGGAAAGTTTTATGTACCTATGTTTCTGAAGAAACCTGGTAAATGATCAAAAATAATTATGTCCATTCCGAGAGTAACTGAAGTTTAGAATTGACCCAGAACATGCACAGAGGGTCCTCTTGACCCGAGACTGTCGGCTTCTTAGACAAACTCATCCCTGTGTAACACTGACACGCTGTAAAAGGGGTCCGCAGGAAATTATGACCCGTACAATAAGTTATGATCCGGCACGGAGCATGTGCATTTGGTAAAACGATGGCTACACAAAAACAAATGATCGGAGAAATCTGGAAAATCACTTGAAAAGGAGCAATACTATAAAATGTCTGAGGAATACGACAATATAAAATGTAACATGTTTCATTGTGGACATGTGTACATTGATTAAAAACATTTGATAATGATGACAAGTTTTGCTTGTCCCTGGCTGAATTGACTGTGTAAAATTATGTAGTTATACTATACATAGAAGATGTTGATAATGATTTGAACATACATGTATTATTTTTTATTATTTATGTAAATATAAATAATCTTTCCGATCTTTACAAATGTCCCGATAAACGATTATTTAATATATGATGGCATTAAGATGAAGTCACATTATTTTTATTATTGAGAGTTTACTTATTTCTGGAAAAAATGTCCACCAATCGTTTACCATACGGTGCACTTTGTACAAGTATTCTATATACATACATGTACATATTACTGATCTGTTTTGTCAACTTTACAGTAACTGTTAATCATAGCGCACATATGTCCATTTGTCAACATTTCACGGTGAAACGATAATTTGATATCAGCGTAAAGGAAAAGATAAATTCCTTAAATACAGTAGATGATTTTAAATGATTTGTTAGCCGGTGGCGTGAGAAAACATGTAACAGTTGCCAAAGGTTCGCAGCGACGTCATGTTCCTCAACGAACTTTGACAGTTAACTTTAATGTCATGTCTACAAAAATATCCTGCTGGAGAAATCGAATAACCTGAAATATGCTAAACTGTTTACGTGCCAATTTCTAAATTGCTGATCGAAAGATTACACAGTGTTGCGTTCTACCTTAAAGGTGTTAATTAGCCTCAACTATCAGGAATCGGGTATAATTATAAGAAAAATAATTTGTAAGATTCAAAAGAAGTATTCCTTTTTCAAAAAGAGATTAGAGAAGTGTCAAAGGCAAATAATAAAATAACCAAAAACATATACTTAGTAAGTAAATAAGTATACGAGTTTATACGTATATTCAGTTTTACCATAAATGTGTTTTGAAATTTTAGTGTACAAGTCTTTCTAAACAAAACACACTTGTACACCTACATTGGTGTGTATACTAGTATTATGTGAGATTAATTCGAACTTACGCCCGACATGTGCCCTCCAAAGATATTGAATTCCTCCCAAAGTCTAGGTTATTTGTGTGCACATAGTAATGGTAGGCAAGTTTGGAAGACACCTTTTTTTGCGGTATTACGTGAATTGTAAATCAATTTACGACAGAAGTAAAGAGTTAAGACCATTCAGGAATACTCGAAAAATATCTCAAAACAATGATAATGTATAATTGCTTTTATAGTTAGCTTATGCTTCACGACAAAACCTTTTTTCTCTGGCGTTTTTGCAAAACAGGAGTCTTTTACAAAAAATGACAAAACTACGTAAACGGCACAATATACTACATACAGGAAAACCTAAAACCCACAGAAATACCTATGACCCACAGGAAAACCTATGACCTGCATGGAAAACAAAAACAAACAAAACATGTATTTTAAAGACTATTTATTACTAGTATTAAGATCATATAGAAGAAACAAATAAGATTATTATAAATCCATATCCATATCTTTTACATTAATATCTATCAACGATGGTTTTGATGCGAAAACTTTACCACTCTGAAGTGCGGCCTTGGTGGTCAATCCATACGTATCAAATAACAAACCGGTTTTAAAAAGCCGATATGCTACCCTCATTAGACCGACATTATTGTAAATCATTATCGAAAAATAAAACATATCTAATACATGATAAAACAATATGAGTAATGAAACCATATGAATTCCATCATACAAAAGATCAGAGCTAAATCTATATTTTCCTTAAGTGTTTATGGTATTGACATAGATGCTTGGAGTATAATACACAGTAAAAACTATAAGATTACAAAGACACTTGTAAAAACAGTAATTATAGAGCAACCATTTGCACTCTTCACAGTCGTATGTGCATTTAAGAACCTAGGGGACAAGTTTTAAAGCAAGACCGCTTATAAAGAAAAGCATGTACTTATTACATTTAAAACCTTGGCAGCAAATTAAACAAGCATTGCAATTATATGCAATATTGTCAAGTTTACACTTTATAAAACACTGCAAAAAATCTACAATTAAGGCATTACCACCCTAATGGGCACTATAAGGAACCATACAATTGACATTATATGTCTGATATATACCTTAAAGTACACCTGGATGCAAAATTTAAACAAAGTTTACCGTACGGAAATCAAGTTATGGCCACTTTTCTGAACTCAAGCTAGGACGTTATGAGGGCCCCTTTTTTTAGAAATGAGGGACCTTTAAATAATCTGCAATAACATTCTAATGAAAAATGTTTTCCCATTAATTTTTGGTAAGAAACAAAAAGTAGCATTTAGCTAACAATCCACATAAGCAAAATTATGGTTTCTACTTAAAATTTATGAAATATGTATAAAAATGTTACCCTACCCCACCCATTTTTACCACGTGTCTGACCATTTTCCTACTAAGGGAGCCTAATTTAAAAAATCCTTAAAATTTACCCAAATGAGTGCCTGTTTTCAAAGTTTCCCTAAATATTTAAAGAAGTATATTGGTTGGTCTTGTAAAATATATAATACTTTTACCGTCTAGTCTTGATTTCATTACACTTTGAAAATATCAGGTACCATATTTATTACTAGATTCACCATAATTTAGTCAATAAATACCTATATAAATAAAAAAAAATTAAACACTTTTTTCTTTCTAATGGGACATGAGAGATACAAAAATAACGTTAAAAGAAAAAAAGTTAACCCTTCTGGGGATTGAACCCACGGCCCTCATTTTCAATGTAGTTAACAGTAGTTCCAGCCTATTTGAGTACTCTTCAAAGCAGAGATAATGAATTAGGATGGTAATACCTTAAACATACTTACACTTTATAAAACACAGCAAAGTAGCTACATTTAATATAAAACATACAAATGGAATACATATTCATACAAATTTGGACAATTAGGTATGATATATATATATTATAAAACTATGAATACCAACACAAAACAAGTCTTTAAAATTTATACAAAAAACAACACATTTATGTAAAAAGGGGAACAAATTTCATACAACAAAAATAAGCTAACTAATTAAAAAATATTTAACTTAAGTCAGATAAGAAATGAACAAATTAAAGCAAATTTGCGGTTGTCATTAAATTTTGATTTATCTTTAATTTCTAGTTTTAGAAGATGCTTTTCATAATTGGCACTATTCAAGCATCTGTTTCTTTCAAATTCGGATCACACCAGAATGATAGGAATAAAAATATATAAAAAAACTTTGAAAAAGAAGTATTACTACAAATAATATTTGATTTTTTTGTGTAAGATTAAATTATTATTACCTGAAAAACTTTTTTTGAATTTCACGAGATGAAAAAATAACATTTTACTAACAAACAAACTAATTTTGTTTTTATTACAAAAAGTTTAATCAAATTTCCTCAATATTAACTTGAATACTACAGTATTAAAGTCTTTTTTCTTCACTGGTAGCCTCAATTTCTGACGAATTTCTCAAAAATACATGAAGGCTTGAGTTATAAAAGAGTTCAAAATCAACGTTAAATGGCGATTATATAATATTAATTATTGTAAACAAAACAATAAATGATCGCTTGTTTAAATTATAAAAACAAACAATTCAAGAAGAAAAAAAGTTACACCATGCCGAGCTTATTTCCGCGAAATATCGGAAGTTTATCTTAGACTTTCTGACCGCCATTTAAAAAAAATAAGTATTACACGCAAGGAAAAAAATGCGTTTGATTCGGAGGGATTTCATTTTGATTTGGTAATTCTAAATTTATTTATAAGAAGGAAAACAAGGAATTTTGAAAATACGGAATGTTTTGAAAGGCTGTCTTACACTCACAGGGTTGTGTACTAATCTTTCGGTCTGGAGACTGTCATTGCTTTCACATAATGTACTACAGTTATTGCTCGTAGGATGCTTGAATATGCACAAATGTCATCAAAAGCAGTGCATGAGGAAGTTAGTGTAATTTTCAGACTGTTAAAATGAAACAAAAAATACAGACGATATTTGTTGAGTGGTACATTGAATGAATTGGCGTAAGTGACATTCGAAATCTAAGTTATTGATCGATTTCAGCTTTACTTTTTGCTCTAAACGGTCACGATACTGTCGGAATTGTAAGCTAAAAAACGTGAGGAACTACATGGAGAAACGCTTTCGACTGTGGTATTTTTTATTGACAAATGGGTAATTATATTTTGATAAATTTCATTGCGAAATTATCCACTTTAAATTCAGAAAAAAAATCAGTTACCCACTCAAAAGCATACAATAAGCATAATTCCAAATAAAACAATATGTTATAAAAAAAGGCGCAAAACATTTTACTAGTGTCAAATAAGATAAAACACTAAAATATGTTTAAATCATACACAGTGATACAAAATGTGGGCAAATAAAAGCAGTTAATTGTTCAATATAGATAAGGTATTAACAATTCAACCGACAAAGCAGGCATTTGAGTTGTGTATTATCTAGAGGCTCGTGCGAGCAAATAAACAGCTAAGTAGGATAAATGTCATACTAACCACTAGATTAAATATATACATGTATAGAAACATAATTAACAAAACACTGTTGATTTTTCATTTAATATAAACATGTATCTGAAATATCAATATCTGATCAAATATCACAGAGGTACAAATATAATATAACGTTTCAATAGATAAGAATAGTCTGCGTTCTCAATCGTTCAACATAAAATAAACAAATACAAAAACAAAGATTAACCTGATTGAGGGACGTTCACATGTGCCCCAAACGTCTCTATTCACGCCCTATTTTCCCACGACAAGGTCACATTATCAAATTTTGTGTTTTGGTTTGATTTTATATGTTATGTTTTGTACTATGTATGTTTTTAAAACAATACAGAAACATTACGGTACATATAACTTTTGCAACATGTAAATTCATACTCGCAAGTTGCAACAATGTCAATAATAGTTGGGGCATACATGCATAGATAACATTAAGCAATCTTGATTCTTTCAAGAATATCATTTAATTTTAAAGTCCAATTGCATCTAATTCACTTTCTTTATTATGCAAAAATAACAGAGTATGCATATACAACTTATTCATAATACAGTTATAAAAGAGTTATAAAAGATTGAAACTTTTGTCATAAAAATGAAATGCTCACCCTACTGATATCGAACGGTCAAGCACTGTCAATCTACCCACTCTCAGGACATTTAGAAAAAAAAAATTTGCTTCCAGTTTTACATATTTGATAAGGCGTAAATGTTATTTTAGAAACGAACTCCATTTTACAAAAAAAAACAAGTACTACATGCTAAACAAAAATATAATCTACCTACATAAACACAAGACACAAACCAGACTTGAAGATAAACATGCTGTTCAATAATCTAAAGTGTAAAAGAAGCATCAAACAACTTTTTTACAAATAAAAAACATATAATTTTACTAAAATGCAAACATATATAAAGAAAATAGATAGATAGATAGATAGATTTATTTCGGCAAAGGAAGCATATACATAGTTGACAATATAACATAGGATAAAATAATGAGCATTATTAAATACTATATCACATACGAGTAAAACTATGACATGCTCACCAAAACCAAGGATAACACAAAAAAGGGCAAAAAAGCTCTTATTTCCATTGTGGTCCTTTGTATTGGCGGCATGACATAGAGAGGCAAACCTTAAAATAATCATGTTTAAGAATACTAATAAATCATAAAAATGTATATCACAGTCAAATCTTGAGTTAATGATACTCCTGTTTACAGCTAGGATTTAAAACACATTACTAAAATTGTAATAAGATAAATGGCAGACAATTTAAAATCCTGAGCCGAAATATGTAAAAACATGTTTAAAAAAAAAATTTAAATACTGTTCATAAGATGACTTTTGATGGCAACCTTAAAACTTTGTAACCTGTTGATCTCCGTTAACTTTACATGTAAATCATTCCATAATTTAATACCAGAGAAAGCAAATGATTTAGAACCCTGGCATTTGACCTTAGGTAGACAATATCCACCCTTTTGACTAAGTCTTGTACTATAATTATGAATGGAATCTTGTGAAATAAAGTGTTCAGACATGTAATCCGGAGATAGGCCATTTTTTATCTTAAAAACATGACACAACATTATCTGTTCAACTCTTTTGTGGACCGGTAACCAGTTAAGAGACTTAAAGTGGGATGGGTCAATGTGGGCTCTGGAGTCCAAGTCAAGTACAAATCTCATTATTTTGTTTTGACAAGTTTGTAACTTATTTTTTAAAGACTTTGTCAAGCTATTATACCAAACAGAGCATGCGTAATCATAGTGACACTGAATAAGAGACATAACCAGAAGTTTCTTGGTATGCTGAGTAAGAAACTCTTTCTTGCGGTAAAGAAATTTTAACCGAGAGTTGGCCTTCTTAAGAACAGACTCGGCCATGGCGCAAAATGACAGATTTTGGTCAATAGTAATCCCAAGATACTTGATAGTGAAGTTGATTCAATGGATGTACCAGAACAGGTTATATGCAGGTTAGATTGTGACCTAAGTTTTTGCCTGGACCCAAATAAAATTGACTCGGTTTTACCCAAATGCAATGACAACTTATTGTCCACTAACCATTGGCTGACCAATTCCATATCATCTGTCAATGCCTTTTCAACAACAGATAAACTTTTACCAGATACAAGGATACCAGAATCATCAGCATACAAAAGCAATTTATTTTTGACCACAGCTGACATATCATTTACATAAATTAAAAAGAGAAGGGGTCCAAGGATTGAGCCCTGAGGAACACCACATGTTATTTTGGAATTGGAAGAATAAGTACCCGAGACATCTACAAGCTGCTGTCTATCTGATAAATATGATTTGAACCAATTTAGGACGTCAATACTAAGACCTGATGCTTGCAGTTTCATTAAAAGAATGGAATGGTCGACTGTGTCAAACGCTTTCTGCAAATCCAGCATCACCATACCAACAACATTACCTTTATCATTTTCATACCTGATAAAGTCTGTAAGGTGAATCAGACAAGTATCAGTAGAGAAGCCACTCCTGAAACCTGATTGAAATTTATACAGCAGATCTTTATCCTTAAAATAAGCTTCAACCTGGTCATAAACCACCTTTTCAAGGATTTTAGATACAACATTTAAAATGGACACAGGCCGGTAATTACCAACAGACAATTTGTCGTTCTTTTTATAGAGGGGAACAACTCTTGCAGATTTAAGGTCATCAGGGATTTGACCTTGGATAAGGGATAAGTTTATGATATGAGCTAATGGACTAGCAATAACTGGGGATCAATCTCTGATAAAACGTGAGGGTATACCATCTAAGCCAGTAGCTTTTTTGACACCTAATGAAGTTAAGTATTTAAGAACTTTACTTTCAGAAACAATGGAAAAAGAAAAACTGTTTGCAAAAGAAATCAGCAGTCTTTACATAATAGACATTTAAAGAGTGTCAAGATAAAAGTGTAAACGATCTATTAAGAACAAAATGCAAAAACGTACTCTCTAGTAGATAACATAATACAAAAAACGTACTCTCTGTTAGAGAACATAATACAAAAAACGTACTCTCTATTAGAAATCATAATACAAAAGCGTACTCTCTAGTAGATAACATAATACAAAAAACGTACTCTCTGTTAGAGAACATAATACAAAAAACGTACTCTCTATTAGAAAACATAATACAAAAGCGTACTCTCTAGTAGATAACATAATACAAAAAACGTACTCTCTGTTAGAGAACATAATACAAAAAACGACCTCTCTATTAGAAAACATAATACAAAAGCGTACTCTCTAGTAGATAACATAATACAAAACACGTACTCTTTGTTAGAGAACATAATACAAAAAACGTACTCTCTATTAGAAAACATAATACAAAAGCATATTCTCTAGTAGATAACATTATACAAAAAACGTACTTTTTGTTACAGTACATAACACAAAAAACGTTCTCTCTGTTAGAAAACATAATACAAAACGTACTCTCTGTTAGAAAACATAATACAAAACGTACTCTCTGTAAGAGAACATAATACAAAAAACGTACTTTTTGTTAGAGAACATAATACAAAAAACGTACTCTCTGTGAGAAAACATAATACAAAACGTACTCTCTGTAAGACAACATAATACAAATAACGTACTCTCTGTTAGAAAACATAATATAAACGTACTCTCTGTGAGAGAACATTATTAAAACGTACTCTTTGTAAGAGAACATAATACAAAAAACGTACTCTCTGTTAGAAAACATAATACAAAACGTACTCTCTGTAAGAGAACATAATACAAATAACGTACTCTTTGTTAGAAAACATAACACAAAAACGTACTCTGTTTGAGAACATTATACAAAAACGTACTCTCTATTAGAGAAAATAATACAAAAACGTACTCTCTGTTAAAAATTTAATAATGTATATGAAAAGAAAGTGAAATCGGGTATCAAATATGATGATCGTTAAAACAAGCAAGTTAGATAGTTATATAAAAATATTTGTAGGTTTCCAATAATGATACATGCACGCACACAAGCGCACGCACACTCGCATACATACAATATTTTGAGTGAATATCAAAAATCAGGCATATTCTTATTTTAAATGCTTTATTGACAAAAATAGTTAAGTTTTCAGAATTAAATTACTGTTTATTTTAACATATTTGGTCGAAATAAAAGTAATCAGATATTTACTTCTTTCGTATGAGACGATAATTGGCACATTCCAAAACAAAATTAAATTCTTCATCTATGACATTGCAGTTATTACAATTTTTTTTCATTCAGAGAATACATGTAGCTTTCTTTCTCATATGAGCATACTTGTTTGGTTGTAAAATGTTTCATAATTTTAAGATGTGAAATGTGCAACATCTTCAAAGTCGCACCCTGTGCGTTTAATTGAAAGTAGTAATTATCTGGCACAATTTCCAAAAAGGTAAATTGACGGATCGTCATACAAAGATGAGAGCAATTTTTTTCTGAAGATGTGTAATAAGAATCAATTTGGTTGTAATAGCCAAATGTATACAGACAATTTATTATGCTGTTACGCGGTTTCACAATGTATGAAATATGATTGTGTTGTTATAGCACTTCAGTAAAAGCAAAAATGTTGGATTACTAACAATCCACATCGGATAAAGAAAATATCAAGTTTTTTTTCAACGAAATTTCTTAAGTAAGGTATCCATGAATTATTTTAAGGTCAGAAGCAAACACGTTTGCCTATCGCAAGTGTCTGTTTAAATGTTTTATGTAAAATGTATGTGTCTATTTTTTGGTTCGTGTTCTCATCAATGAAATAACACTTTGAAGTAAATTGACGCAAGATCATGGACATGCGAATTGCACATTTGGTGTTGTTTGATTTTATTCATAAGAATGTTTTGTATTCGACAATACTTCTTGGACTATCATCTAGTGGTTGAGTCGATACGGATTAATGACGGTACGGTATAGAAATAACTTTAAATCATCAAAGATCATTTTCAAAGCAGGTGAATTATTATCTGCGAACTTCTGGAAACAGAAAAATGGTTAAAGAAGAAAACCACATTCTCCCTTATTTAGAAAGTTATTGTTGTCTACGGATTCGATGATGCAAAATCTTTTTGTTATAGGATCCAAATCACAGACGCCCTCTAGGCTCCTGTCGTGTTTGATTATACGCTTGATTCTTAGGTCAAAGTTGCTCCGGATTTATACGTGTGCAAGCACAAATGAAATTCAATACATTGATTTTGCTTCATTTCATTAAGGGAAACGAACAGTACTAATTTAGTGCTGCAGGCTCAGTGATGAGTTTTTTTACAAAGTAAAGAAATAACTTCTCTCTAATTAGTGATTACCGCTCTGTTTGTGCCAGTGTACTTCTAAGGATCTAGTAAAATAGTAGAACTAAGAGATTCTAGATTTGTTGTTACAAGCACACATTTTGGTGCTTTTTGCTCGCTATTGTACTCGACAAAATAAAACCTTTAACAAATATCTCTTATAACGTGTCTTCAGAAGAAAATGAAAATAGATAATTTCGTTAATTACTTACTGAAGTTTATGTAGACGTAGAGGTGAGGGAATAATTAATTCAGGGAAAGCTGCGAAGAGAGAAAAAAGGGGTTACAAGTACAGCGTAGCTTTTTCTCTTGGTCTGACTTACTTGTGAGCATGTATATTTATTGTGTGTACTAGTCCTGTGTATAATAGCAGGTAACGGTGGCACTCTCTCCAACTCTATGTATGGAGAAAGGGCAATAGACAGGATTGTGTCCGGAACTGAATTTGCTCAGGGGTCAGATTTAATCTTAACACCACGTTTATCATTGCCAAATAGTGTTTAACTTTTGAAACTGACACCAATTTATAACGTTTATAGTGGTGGCTCTTTGTCCTAATTTTAGTAACTTAGTAAAGATATGGAAGTAAAACAGCTATTACTTCTAATACATTACAAATTCCATATCACCGAGCATATAACTAATGGTATGGATTCAACGATCCCGAAGTAATCAACTTACTAAATCTTATTGGGCAAATCAAAATTATTCGAATTTCACACTTGTTTTAATTTGTCACATTGAATAACATCCATATTATCACTATATAATAATGAGACAGGATGATCAAAAAGAACGAAATGCTTTTTAGCGATTTCACAAATAATATTATAATGTAAAATCCATTCTTTAATAAATGCATAATATTTGACATAATTTGTAACGCTTGATATTAAGAAAATAGTACATTTAATTGCGTAACCGGAAAATGATTACTTTGTCAGTTAAAATAAATTTCTCCTATATTTCAATTATTTCAAGACTCATTTGTTTTTGTCATTGCATCACTTCCTTACTGACTGTTTGTTTGTTTGTTTTGGGTTTTACGTCACATCGACACAGTATAGGTCATATCGCGACGTTCCAGCTTTACTGGTGGAGGAAGACCTCAGGTGCCCTTCCGTGCATTTCAGTCCTTACTGACTGTACTCGTTCCATCAACTTACTTATATTGTCAGCTCTTTCTTGTAAAAGCTTGATTTCATCAAGAAAATTTTTAACTCGCATCTCTAAGCTAGTTATATCATCTTGTATATTTGAAAGAGTCGATTTGTTTGCATCGATTTGAATTTCGTCATTAATAAAAAAAACTATTTCTGTGTTCGTGCTTTGAATGTTTTCAGTCAATTTCTCTATTTGCTTGCGTGAATAGATAGCATAAATTCTCGACTCGCAGTAACACTTGTCATTTGTTATTGTTCTAATCTTTTCCTCTAATTTCTCTTTTTTCTTGCTATATTTCTTGATTATATATTCTACACTCATGTCATATTTTCCATCGTGAGAGGTGAATACGACTCCTCTTTTACAATGCCGTTCTATTACGCTCCAATATACTCCGGTATAATTTTGGTCATTCAAATACTTGTCTACTGCAATATCTAACACGGTCTTGTTTGTAACGTCCTGCATATTGTGTGCATTTTGTTCTATCATCATGATGACAAGGTCTTCAATCATGTACAGGTTTTTAGATTTCAAGGCAAATGCTATAGGTGATTGCATATATTTGTCCGTACAAGTAATTGGTACTTCGAGGTTTATCAGCAATTGTATAAGATCATTATTTCCCTTCTTTATTGCCAAGTGAAACAACGGCATGTTGTTACAAACGCAGTCAGCCTGTTCTTCATCATACTCTATTAACTGTCTTACAACGTTTGTTTTGTTTTTCTTGACAGCCCAATAGATAGGAAGCAATCCTTTAGTATCTTTTAAGTAAGGATTTGGAAACATTTGAATAAGCATTTTGACAATTGCGTCATTTTGCGATGCTTTCTTGCATGCTTTGTGAAGAGCTGTTTCTTTATTCTTTTCACAAATAAAGTTTATCTCAGCGGTATCGACCAACTGATTCGACTGTAAGAATTCTATTGCTGATTTGTTGTCTGTTTCAACAAAAAACATCAACAAACTCTTTCCTTTCCTTCTATATTTACTCATGCTATTCTTCTCTATGAATAGCTTCATAATTTTGCAATTAGCCTTTTTAAATGCGCAGAGAATGAGGCTGAAATCATTGAATCTCGCAGCATTCATCTCAGACATAAGAGAACTTACCCTCTTAAAGTCACAGCTTTCTACTGCAACAAGTAGTGACATTTTCAAGTTTTTTTTCAATATGTTTTCCATCTCAACAGTATTTATCTTTTTCATCTCAGAAAAACATACAGATGCAAGTAAATGCAGTGAATTGTTCACTGCATATGCCAAAATTCCAATTTCCATTTCAAAATCTTGTTTATCAAGTATATCCTTAAAACTTAATACACTTGCACTAATAGTACCAACAGGCTTTGTCAAAAAATCTAGTAACATATTTTGTTTTTTTAATGTTTCAAGAAAGGTTTCGCAAAAAGATCTACACTTAAAAGCGGGATGCAAAAGTATTTTACAATTCATATATTGATCATCATCTTTTTTCTTCCTTACTAAAGATGACATATGACATATAACAGTACAAACATGATCAAACATATGTTGTACCACGTCTTCGTTTTCATACACTTTTGAAAGCGATGCCTGACCAAACACAGAACACAATTGATCACTTAGGATCTGTATGTTGGTATCTCTTATCGTCCTTTCAGGAAGTAATATTTTGCCAATTACAGAACACAAATGATCATACCGATGTTTGGGGATGGTAATGCTCTCATCATTGTCTATGTCTTCGTTTGGTTTTGATTGTTCGTAAATACGTATATATCTTTCGATGAAAGAGTCATTACAAAATTCTAAAGCTGCTGTTCTGTTTCTAGCAAAAGCAACAAGTCCTACTGCATCACTTAACACATTGTGTTTAAACTGAAATGTTTCAGTTTTATCGTCGTAATGAACAAAATTTTTGTGACTGGAAAACGCGTTAGGAATTTGTCTTAATGACTCATAGAGACTGTATCCTAAATGTTCAATTGGACGTTTAATTGTGAAATGAGTTTTAACTGGACTTTGTTCTAAATCAGACAATCGAAGTCTTTGTGATGGCTGGGACCAGAGAACAAAAAATGCCAGAAATACATGACTTTGTGTGCTTTTGAAAAATGTGTCAAGGCAAGTTTTAATACAAGTCATCGGTGCTGTAAAAAATGCAGCTCCTTTGTGAAAAAAGCTATCTTGGATACAAAATAGTCTAGCACATTCGGGAAATCCAATAATAAATGATGACGGTTTATTTGATTGCGCAGCACAATCTTTAATAAGATCCTTTTGAATTTCCCTTTTGTTCATTTTCATATGATTTTTAAGTATTTTTTTCTTCTCTCTGTTTTTAAGTTTTTTAGAAGAAATTTCAATCATATCGCATTCTCTGATATGGTGTTCAATGAACAATTTTTTTTGCGCATCATCCAAAATATATGACCTAGATATGATAATCAATTTCAGTTTTTTATTTGATACTTCAGACATCAATTGGGAAAATATTTTCAGCCAGTTTCTACATACACTTTTGTCAAACACGGTACAACCAAACATATCATCAATAAGTACAGTTTCAATATCATCTTTACATGAATACATATCCCAATCTGCAACAGAATTAATCTTTAAACATTTTTTCGGATCTTTGACTAACTTCTTACCCACTGTTGTCTTACCTTCACCCTGAGCTCCGTTTATAACAATAACTCCGTTAGTATTTAGCATCTTCTTGGCTATTTTGAACATTTTAGTTTTCACAAAGTATTTTTCTTCCAATACGTCAGACACTTCCTTCTCCGACCGTTCTGTTCAAATTAATGAATTAAAAGCACACGTGATACATAAAATCATAATCATATTGCGAAACAAACATGTTCATGTGTTCGGACCCAGTTTATTTTTTATTAAGTCATAATTAAGGGCATATGTTTTGTAAATATATAGCTCTAATAATGAATAGCTTTTAGAATTTCTTATGCACAAACAGAATTAAAAGAATTCAAAATATAAACAAAATTATCTTACCATGAGCTTTGACTGAAATAAAAATAAAACAGATTTGTTTTAATTTTGCATGTCAATATATACCTTATTACAAGGCGGGGAAGATAAATATATTCAGAACAACATTTGTTGTATTAATTGTTTTGTTGTTCTTGTCTCAAATATTTAAGTTTGTTCCTTTGAAAATGTGTGAAATGATTACGTCTTCTATTCCTTTTATAGTCTGCTTATATTTTCTTCGGGGGCGTTAAATATTTAAAACAGAAACAATTTTGACACTGGTGCCACAAAATATCAGCAGAAAAGTAATCATTTAACGACATATTCTAAAAATTACTTGTGTATGATTTAAACGTCACCATAACATCACAGAAATCCGAAAGAGATGCTTTGATAAGCATTGATATGCTCGGTGGCATAGCCGAGTAATTAATTTGTTGGACTTGTAATCTACGGATCTTTAAATAGCCGCGTGGGTTCAAACCCCGTCAACGGCAAGTCGTTGTTTTCTTGAGTAAAAAACTTTACACTCATTGCTCAGTACAGGTTTGTTTCTTGTTTTAACACAAAAGTTTGTCTTTAAACTTATACCTGTAGCTTCATACACAATCAAACTAAAATACATCCTATATAAACTAAGCATTATTAAGCTTGGCGGCAAGATAACACACTTATTTGAATAGTGTACTCGCAATAAACACATTAAAACAGTCACTGTTGTATTTCCAACTAACACTAGTAGACGTAAAATGGTTTGAGTTTCTTAATGTTAATGTGACCTTAACTAAGCTTTAAACATTGGTATTGTGTGACAGATGGAACCAATGTTCCAAACATCAAAAGAAAAAAATCCAACCATGAATGACAAAGTTATTGACCGCACAAAAATCTGACATGAAGGTATTTCCTTCTTAAACCTTATGCTTTTATTTTTTTTCAAATTCTTTGAAGTGTGTCCATAAGCAGTTCTTCTGTACTATAAAAGCATTTTTTTCAATCCATTAGTAGGGTGTATACGGAATGTATCCCATAATGTCAACTTGATAAAATATCTCATACTGTCAAGGGAGTGCGTTCGGACAGACAGACGATCGAAAAGACAGCTAATACATATGTACCAATGAGAGTTCGTTCGACTAAAGAAGTGAATGTTTATTTCTTAGTGTATGTTTTGAATTATGAAAACACACATTTGAATGAAAATTACAAATGTGTTTTCTATCGATTTCGGTCTACTACGAAATGTTGTTGCAACCTTAATAATTCTGTAGTTTAAATTCATGAATTTCTGGGTCTATCACTTCTCATCCGATTAAAGAAAATAAGCCTTATCAAAAGTCTACTTCTTCTTGTTTAAGTTACATATACAGATACAGAGGAAATTGTCAGACATTTTGATATGTAATTGGACTGCCATATATTTTTTCTTTCCAGTATTTCTTCTTCTTTATACATCAGCTAACTAGAAAAATCAAAATTTGAAATTTTGATTTGGCCACTATTTTGATTTGATATTTGAGGATCAAGGACAAGATGTGTAGCCGTGGTGATGCAAAAATGGAATTCATCATAACTAAATATATTTATTACATGCTTTTCGGTGGTTTATAGAAATATATCAGTGATATAAAACTGGTAATTTCACTGTTTGAAACAGTGAAATAACCACTTTGATAATTTCACTGTTTTGAATTAAAGCCCCTTACGTTGTTTCAGTGAAATACCAGCTTGCACAGAACTGGGTACCAACTTAATGACGTGACGTCGTAAATGACGTCACGTTGTATTATTATTTGGCGCGCTTTTCATTCAGTATTAGGTTTAATGTCTTTTTAAAATGTTTCTTTGCATATAATAAAAAGAAAATTTGTTTAGTTTAGTGTAAGATCGAAATATATTTCACCTTGTGAACACCAAAAGTTCATATTTCACTCGTGGCTGCGCCACTCGTGAAATATACCTTTTGGTGCTCACTCGGTGAAATATATTCCGATCTTACACTGAACTAAACAAATATCCTCTATTTATACATACACACAACATCACAAATGACCGATGATACTCTATACAATTGTCATTATAAGTAAACATATAAGACATAATCAAACAATCACAGCACCTTCACACGTTTTATACCAAATAAAGCAGGAAACAGGTAACCGGGTCAAACAAAGAGCGCAATATCTTCAATAACACCTTTTCCCGGTTTTATAAGCAAAATACAAGTTAAAACAAGAGGGCCATGATGGCCCTAAAGTCGCTCACCTGTATATAGCCCCCGGAGCAGGGCCAGTTTAAACCCCAGGGCTTTTATTTGAACAAACTTGGTAGACACCCATCAGAAGATGTTTCATGCTTAACATCTACGGTCTAGCTTGTTGGGTTTTTTAAAAGAAGATTTTTTTCTTTACACATATAGTTAAACACAATGACACACCTGGGGCAGGGCCAGTTTTGACCCCAGGGCTTTTATTTGAACAATCTTTGTAGATACTTACTAGAACATGTTTCATGCTTAATATCTGAACTCTAGCTATTCAGGTTTTTTCAAAGAAGATTTTTAAGTTTTTGCTAAACACATATAAGGAAAATCAGTGTCCCCTGGGACGGGGCCAATTTTTATTTGAACAAACTTTGTAGAAGATGCTTCGTGCTTAATATCTAAACTCTAGCTATTTGAGTTTTTGCCATACACATATAAGGAAAATGAATGACCCCCGGGGCGTGGCCAATTTTGACCCCTGGGCTTTTATTTGAACAAACTTGGTAGACACCCATTAGAACATGTTTCATGCTAAATATCTTAGCTCTAGCTCTTTGCATTCTTTAAAAGATTTTTTTTTAAGTTTTTACTATATGCATATAGGGAAAATCAATGATCCCTGGGGCGGGGCCAATTTTGACCCAAGGGATTTTATTTGAACAAACTTGGTAGACACTCACTAGAAGATGTTTCATGCTTAATTTCTAAACTCTAGCTATTTGGGTTTTTTCAAAGAAGATTTTTTAAGTTTTTGCTATACACATATAGGGAAAATCAATGACCCCCTGGGGCGGGGCCAATTTTGACCCCAGGGCTTTAATTTGAACAAACTTGGTAGACACTCATTAGAAGATGTTTCATGCTAAATATCTTAGCTCTATCTCTTTGGGTTCTTTAAAAGAAGATTTTTAAGTTTTTACTATATGCATACAGGGAAAATCAAAGACCCCCTGGGGCGGGGCCAATTTTGACCCCAGGGCTTTTATTTGAACAAACTTGGTAGACACTCACTAGAAGATGTTTCATGCTTAATATCTAAACTCTAGCTATTTGGGTTTTTTCAAAGAAGATTTTTTAAGTTTTTGCTATACACATATAAGGAAAATCAATGAACCCCGGGGCGGGGCCAATTTTGACCCCAGGGCTTTTATTTCAACAAACTTGGTAGACACCCATTAGAACATGTTTCATGCTAAATATCTAACCTGTAGCCTTTACAAATTCAGAGAAGTAGATTTTTTTAGATTTTACAATACACATATAAGGAAAAACCTATGACCCCCAGGGCGGGGCCGATTTTAATTCTAGGTACAAAATTTGAACAACTTTGGGTTTGGACCTATAGATGATACCAAAGACCAAATATCAAAGCTCTAGGCCATTTACTTTCAGACCAGAAGATTTTTCAAGTTTTCACTATATGTATATAATGAAAATCAATGACCCCCGAGGGCGGGGCCAATTTTGACCCGAGGGCCATTATTTGAACAATCTTGGTAGAGGTCTACCACACAATGTTTCATGCCAAATATCTTACCTGTAGCCTTTGCCAATTCAGAGAAGAAGATTTTTTTATGTTTTACTATATACATATTAGAAAAACCTATGACCCCCCGGGGCGGGGCCAATTTTGACACTAGGGACAAAATTTGAACACTTTTGGTAGAGGACCCATAGATGATACCATATACCAAAAATCAAAGCTCTGGCCCATGTACTTTCAGACAAGAAGATTTTTAATTTTGTGTTTTTTGAAATCCTTTTCTGGCCCTATGACCTACCTATGCAACAGACCGGAACCATTTGAACAACTTTGAAAGGGGACTACCCAGGATCATTTCTGTAAAGTTTGGTTGATGTGCAGTCATTGGTTTCAGAGGAGATGTTGTTTATGTTAAAAGTTGACGACGCACGACGACGGACGATGGACACAATGCCATCACAATAGCTCACCCTGAGCATTGCTCAGGTGAGCTAAAAACAATAACAAAAGCAAAAAGAAAAAATTAGGATGAAAAAGGATAACACACTTTACATCCTAAGACCTACATACCGATTATGAGTATGTATGAAAGTGCAAAAATATAGATTAAACACAACTAAGGTTAAGAAACGTAGAACTTAACTGTACGTTTCGATTTTTAACGAACATTGCTTTCCTTGGTTTTGTGTTAAAATTATTGCATTTCTGCTTTAAATGAACTATACCCTACAAAAAGAACGAAGTTCAGAAACTACATCCCGTTTGTTTAATTGTTTTTGTTGTCGTTCTTTCTAATGGGTATATTTTTGTCAATATTGTTAATGTAAAGCAAATATAACGAGGCAAGGCAAAATCGAAAACAAACTCTAAATATGAAAGGACATCACAGAACATGTCATCATACAAAACACACAACAACACGCAATATATACATGTCAAACATGTGTAAAAATATAAAGGGGTACTGATTTTGAATCCATAATGATCAGTAATGAGGGGTTATGACTTTAAATAATTAAAATACAAATTTACCTCTTGCACTTTGCTGCATAATTGTTTTAATCACAAGGTTTTCCTTATCCTCGTCCAGCTGCATCCATTGAAAAAATTGTTCAAAAAGATCCTCTTCACGTTTTTCGTCTATAGGTTCGGATTTTAGTTTCTCCAAATAAGTTGTAAGATCAGGAATGTCAGATCCAAACCGAACCAGTACCTATAACCATGGAAATAATACTAGGTTTTTAAGCTACAATTTTTAAGATCATGCTCAATAAAATTGATCTTTATTATTCAAGATGGATATCCTAGGCTTGTTGAACAGTTACATTCATAATACTTACAATGCATCTTTGTGACTTGTGTGTTTCAAATTTGACACGGCGTTTAGTAAACAAAACATAAAACTAATTGGGTAAATAGATTTTAATTTTGTACTGTTTTTAATATTTACCTTTGTACATTTTTGCCATAAATCGTTAAATTGACTTTCATCGAGTCTACCATCTACAGGTTGATGAATTACCTTAAAATAACAAAATATTTATAATTGTATACATTTTGTATAATGTTTACAATTCTTTGTTTTATTATCGGCAACAAATTAAAGCTTAAATAAACTAAAATTTGTTAATTGTTTTAACTACATGTATTGACTTTGTTGTGATTAATGCTTCCGAGGGATCACTTTGTTTCCAGAATTTTGTATCCGCATAGTGCATATATAGTATTTACATGCTACATAATCATAATGACAACATGTATTCTGATTGTGTATAATATGAATAATGGTTTCTGGCGTAAAATGGAACTGTGAAGAGATGTGTGAGAACAAGCATGAAAATGTTACGTACTAACAATTAAAGTCAATAATGCTTGAAGTCAGGTCTGTTGTTTGGCAAGAATACTTTTCAAAATTAAGTGAACCAGAAATGAGAGGGCCATGATTGCCCGTTTATCGCTCACCTGATTATGAAGGCTCAATCCAAGTTCATATTCAATTTGAGGTGTGTGACCTATTTTTGACAACAGATGACCTAAAATCAAACTTGACCTAGAAATTACCAAAACAACCTTTCTGACCAATTTTCAGAATATTTAAATCACAACAGTAGCCTCAAAGGGGTAAACAAAGTTTTCCCATTAAGGGCTGTGTGACCCATATAAAATTTTGACCTAAAAATCATCAAAACATACTTACTGAAAAAATTTCATGATATTTGGATAAAAATAGCCTCTGGAGTGTTAACAACGTTTTCATATATTTGGGCTGTGTGATATAGTTTTTGACCCAAGGTGACCCATATTCGAACATGACCTAGAAATCACCATGGCAGCTATATTTATCAATTTCCAGTGTCTAGTGTGTTGTCAAGGGCTTTCCATATCTTGGCTGTGATTTAGTTTTGACCCTAGGTAGCCCATATTCCAACTTGACACTCTTTCTGGCCAATTTTCAGGATAATTTGAGCAAAACAGTAGCCTCTAGATTGTCAACATATTTTTTCCGTATTTTCATTGTGTGACCTAGTTATTGACTCCAGGTAAACCATATTCACACTTGACCTAGAAATAAGTAAAACATACTTTCTGACCAATTAACAGTATATTTTATTTTATTTGGATAAAAAATATTAGCCTCTATAGAATGTTAACAATGTTTTTCTATATTGGGGTGTGTCACCTGGTTTTTTACCCCAGGTGACCCATATTCAAACTGAATCTAAATATCATCAAAACAACATTTCTGACTAATTTCCAGGATAGTGGGATCAAAACAAAAGACATCTGACAGATAACAAAAATTTTCTTATTTTAGCTACAGTTCCCTAGTTTTTCATCCCAAATTACCTATGTTCGAACTTATCCAAGCAAAAACTGACAAGCATCTTGACCAATCTAAAGTTCAAGTCTTTAGTAAAAAAACAAGAAAGTAGGTCAAATGATATCAAAAATATCAAAGTATGTCAAATGATATCAAAAATTCAATTCAGCGTAGAAAATAGCACCCTTGGTCTAAATTCATGTCTGTGCGTCACAAAGCAAGAAATAAGGTCAGCTGTTACCAAACTTCAATTCAGCATAAATTATTACACCCCTTGTATAAATTTCAAGTTGGTCTGTCAAAAAAAAATAAGAAAGAATGTTAAATGATTTCAAAAATATCAAAAGTAGGTCAGTTGTTACAAAATTCAATTTAGCATTAGAAATTACACCCTTGGTATAAATTTCAAGTCTGTATATAAAACATAAAGTAGGTCAAGCGATATCAAAAATATTAAAGAGGCGTATTGCTATCAGAATTCAATTCCAAATCAGAAATTACGCCCCTTGTCAAAATTTCAAGTCAGTACATGAAAAAGAGAAACTAGGTCAAACAATATTTTTAATTTTAATATCAAAATTAGGTCAGTTGACATCAAAATGCATTTTGGCATCGGAAGTTTTATTCCTAGTCATTTCAAGTTACACACATTAAAGAGATAAAAGGTTCAAACTGAAAGAAAATATGACAATTTTTTTTAAAAAAAATCAACAAAAGGAAATTTGAGCATACAAAAATATCTTTGTAATTAAGGTACAAAAACAAATGTTATCTTTGTTTATGTCCAATTTTATATTTCAGGAGAAATCTCTACACTGACCTTCAACTAACATTGCAGAACTATTAATACTATGATGCAATGATGTCCAAAATCAAGAGCAGAAAGTCATTTACCAAAACAGAATACAAGTTTAGCCTACCAAAATTTCTTCTAGGGCAACACTAGATTATTAAAAATGCTATATAAACAGGGGTAGAAGGAGAGGATCCGGAAGCAAATTTACTTTAAAAAAAACATTTATTGAAAATAGGTTTTTAAAGTTTTCAGAGCATGAATTTTGGTGATGCCGAATCACCATTCATTTCCGATATACATCAGTAAGAATTGCACTCAATGGTTTTTAACAATGAAAATCCATGGTTGCCCATCAACACTTGCTTTTTCCCATTGTGATTAACCCACATCACCCACTGTACCATCCAGATGTTTGAGATTTTCTTTCAAACGTATTGATGATACAAACAACGATCATATTCGAATGTTAACATTTAATTCTTTTAATTTTTAATTGCACTGATTTTTCATATAACCATTGGAAGTTTCCATATATGCATGAAGTATGGATTTTATTACCAATTTATAAAAAAAACTATACAACGTTGATTAGCCAATCATGTACGGTTTACAGATCACGTGTTCCTCCATGTACCGAAAATAAGGAACGTGTTCCTCAATACCTCCAAATTCATGTCATACTTGTTACCTGTAAACCCAAAGTAAAACTGTCCAATATCAAGATGTCTGCGCCCATCTACTTTCTTAATGCTTTGGACTTCTAGGATAAATAGCGTCACGTCTCAATTAGTTCCATTAAACATAGTTCTACCTTTTCATGAGAAGGAAGAATGATTTTATTTTATTGTACATGACAAGTAATTGAGGTGTTATACTATATACCAAATATGTTAGGTTTGGACATTATTTTATGGCAGAATATTTTTAATTATTTTTCTCAAAACCAGCTCTAAACCTTGCACTTCCCAGAGAGAGGATTTTTTTTATTTTTTACTATATGGATATAATGAAAATGAAAGACCCCCGGACGGTCCAATTTTGACCCCAAGGGCTATAATTTGAACATTTTTTTAGATTTTCCTTTTATTTAGATGATGTTACTCACAAATATCTAAGCACTAGATCATGCTCTTGCAGAGGAGAAATTGTTTAAGTTTTTACAAAATATATAAGGAAATTCAATGAACCCCTGGGGCGAGGCCAAATTTAACCCAAGGGCTACAATTTAAACAAGTTTTGTAGAGTTGCATTACATGCTGATATACACAAAATATCTAAGCTCTAGGCCTTGCACTTGCAGAGTAGATGATTTTTAAAGATTTCATTTCAAAACTCTTTTTAGCCCTCCTGACCGAGATGTTCAATTGTGTAGAACCATTTGAACGATTTTAGTAGAGCTACATGCTAGAAACATTCCAGGAAAATTTCATCAAATTTAGCTTGGTGGTTTGTGAGAACAACTCGTTTGTATAAAAAGTTGACGATGGACGCACGAACGCACTGACGGACGATGGACGCCGGACATATTGTGATTACAAAAGCTCACCTTGAGCACTTTGTGCTCAGGTGAGCTAAAAAGACAACCACTACTATTATATCTACTACCACTTCCACCTCAACTACTACAATGCTTCACCACCACTATAACTGGTATACTCCTCCACCTACTACTACTTCTACTATAGCAACGACTAACATCACGTCCACTATTAACATAAATAATGAACCACTTTTACTTTTACAACCAATACACCAACTGCCACTATCTTCTCATATTTCAACTACCACATCTTCTCATATTTCAACTTCCACGACATCTTCTACTACTACCACTACTACTACTGCAGCTACTGCTATTACTACTCTTTGCACTACAACTTCTACCCTTACCACTTCTACTTCCATCATTTATACTACTTTAACCAAGACTCCCCAAAATCACTTCTACTACTACTGCCACTACAATACAATTAGTATGACTACCACAACTAGCAGTACCACCACTTCCACAACCAGTACCTCAACCACTGCTACTACTACTTTGCTTCTAAAACCACTACATCTTACCTTACTACTTTAAAAGTTACATGATGACCGCCGTATGAACACATCTGCGGTGTTCCAAAATCCATATTTTGTTCTGCTTAAGCCGGTGCTAGGGGGGTGTAAACGGTAACATAGTGATTCCTTATCTCACTCTCTATTTTCTCATAAATATGTGTACAATCTTATTAATGCAACTGAAAAGGCCGAAACCCCGAACGCTTCGGTACTGTAAATTAGCTTTTTTTTGCTTAAGTTTACATTTGACTGAACTAAAGTTATAGAATATTTTCATCAATAACATAAAAATGTTAGTTTTTTTAATAAACATACCTCATTTCTTAAATTTCTGATACGCACAATTTCAGCTATGTCTGAAGTATCTCTGTCTGGCAGTGTATAATCAGAGAGCCATCTGTTGTCAGAACTATCGTGAAATAAAGTCCTATGTAGAAACACCAAGATAGTGATGTCATAGTCATCTGGGGATGAGAAGCCCGAGTCTGGATATATTTTTTTATACTGCTTCTCATTTATGCATGATCCTCTTGAGTACTTTGCGTTTCTTATTCTTCTTTTAATATCCGTATCCTCTAAGTTCTGTCCCCTTGTGTGTAATTCTTTCTGTAATTTATGTCTTAAGACAAGTCCACCTCCTTTTGAAATAAGAAGGAGCAATTTACACCTCTGGATGTCATCGTCTGTTAATTCATAGTAAGCGTTCCCCATTTCAATTGTGCATTTCTCCTGCAAAAAAGTTACATGTTAAATGCACATGTGTCAGACAACATTTTAAATCATCTTTTAAAGTAACAAATATCCAATAATTTTTATATGTATTCTTTATCTTTGTAATTTATTGCTTAATTTATCTGAGTCATAAAGTTGCGACAGTATATCATTTCAATCCTCTGGTTCAATGAAAAATGGAAAACCTATAACGAAGGTTATTTAATGACAAAATAAGCAAACTGCATGATTTATCACAATTGTTAAGTTGGCATTGTCCTTCTGTTAAAAATATGAAATCCATGTTGTGGTAGAACAAAAACATAATAAAACATTTCCTACGGTTTTTGTTATGTTTGGCTTCACTTTCTCATTCGTGCAAGATGATGCTGTGACGGAACATTAGGTAATATTTCTTGTTCCCTTTCAATCTTTCAAATGGATTTGCTCTACAAATATGCAAAGCTTCTTCGAAGGTTCAATTATTTTGGAAATTAATCAATCAAATACGATTACTTTGAGGAAAATATTTTATTTAATGTTTGTCGTTTTGCATTACATTTGCAAATAGTGCAAGTATCTATACAGAACGGAATATTAATTCAATAATAAAATTGTTTAAAAACGTTAAATCATGCCTAATGAAACACCAACTTGTCAAATGTCTAACAACACCTTCTTAGGTGGCCACCAAATGTAAACTTTATACCCAAGTAACAAAAGCAACTGCACTAAAATGTCTTTTGGAAAGGTTTTGTTTATGCCAATATGTCACAGCAAAGGCGTTTTTGTATAAAGCTCGAGTTCCTTTCCGTGATTTAACTTCATGCGACATCAAATTTTAAAATACACTGGTATACTTGATAAATATATGAAACTCATATGCCATTAATAAGACCTAGTGCAAAGACAAATGTTACAGCCAGGATTGAACTTGTATATACCATATAGTGATGTTAGAGTTCGTGACGGGTCATAATGTTTTCAGGCATGTCAGTAGTGGTAGTCTGGCATACAAAGACCAATTTTCATTTTTTATCAATACGTTCGACATATACGAACTTCAAAAATCCATCTAATGTCACATCCATAGATTAGATTTGACCAGACATATGCTTCAAACAAGAAACGACACTTCTGCCCCTCCTCTTTACTATAATGGTAAGTTAAAATAGGTAAAGCCACAAAGAAACGGATTATGTTATGCTATATGTAAGTGTTTATAAATAAAGAAAAAAGTAAATAATCATCTTTTAAAAATGGTAGGTAAATGTCAATGTTAAAAAAGTAGTAATTTTAAGTGCGGTATTTTACCCAACTATTCATTAACACACTTGAATCTTCTTCACTCTGTAGTGTTTCCTTTGTAAATATATTGTTTCTCTGTGGTGTTCTCTTATCAGGTTTACAGTGAATATCATGATTGTGAATAAGTGATAGAAATTATTTTCAAAATTAGATGTTGTGCATTTTAAGTATGTATATAATACCACTTTCTTAACCAAGCACGAAAAAAAAAGAATGCATTTGTGAAAAATGCTATGCCACTGCATTAATACAACACTTAAATAGTAGTGAAGGGACATACTTTTTTTATGTTTTGAAAGTAGGTTACTGTCCTCTGTGACAAGGCAAAATTTTGACTCAATGCGTTTATTAAAACAATCTTGATACAGGTCAACCAAACAATGTTTCATGTTAAATATCTACGCTGTAGCTATCTTCAATTCAGAAAACATTTGTTTTAGTTTTTTTTGTTATTACTACGTGTACATAATCAAATCAATGCCCCCCCCCCTACCGGGCAAGACCATGTTTGACATCAGGGGCAAAATTTGAACAACTTTGGTAGAGGACCTAAAGATGATATTATGAAGCTATTATCAAAGCTCTAAAAATTGTACAAGACAAGATGATATTTTATTCCTTACTATATGTACATAGTGAATATAAATGAGCCCCGGGGCAGGGCCAATTTTGACCCTAGGCTAAAATTTGAACAATCTTGGTAGAGGTTCACTACGCAATGTCTCATACCAAATATCAAACCTCTAGCCTTTGTCAATTCAGAGAATTAGATTTTTCAAGTTTTAACTATATACATGTAAGGAAAAATATCACGCCTGGGAGAGGGCAAATTTAACACTAGGGACAAAACAACTTTGGTAGAGGACTTATAGTTGATTTTATATACAATACATCAAAGCTCTAAGTCTAGTACCTTCAGACAAGAAGATTTTTAATGTTTTACTATATGTACAAACTAAAAATCAATGATCCCCGGGGCGGGGCCAATTTTGACCCGAGGGCTATAATTTGAACAATTTTGGTAGAGGTTCATTACACAATGTATCATTTAAAATATCTAACCTCTAGCCTTTGTTTTTTTAGAGAAGAAGATTTTTAAGTTTTTCTATATACATATAAGAAAAGCCTATGACCCCTAGGGCGAGGCTAATTTTGATATCAGAGGCAAAATTTGAACATCTTTTGTAGAGTACCTATAAATGATATCATATACCAAATATCAAAGCTCTTAGCCTTGTATCTTCAGACAAGAAGATATTGAAAATCAATGACCCCTGGGGCGGGACCAATTTTGACCCCGGGGCTATAATTTGAACAATCTTAGTAAATGTCTACCAGACAATGTTTTATGCAAAATATCTATGCTCTAGGCCGTGTGGGTCTTAACAAGATTTTTATTTTTAAATTCATTCATATTTTTTCTTTTGGTTCTTTTTCCATGGCAACCAGATTTCTGCATAGAATTAAATTCTTTGAACATCTTTGGGAAACCATTTACACAAGGATTAATCCTGCAAAATTTTGGTTGAAATTGGACTAGTGGATTTTCACAAGAAGATTTTTTAACTTCACACACACACACGCACGCACACACCAACGCACGCACGCACGCACACACACACCAACACACACACACACACACACACACACACACACACACACACATACGAACAAATCTAATTTCAACCATAATATTATCAATAGATCCTTTACCAAAGTTGTTCAAATTTTCCTTCTAGTGTCAAAATTGGCTAGGCCCGCGGGTCAAAGGTTTTCCTTAAGTGTATATAATCAAAATTAAAAAAAAATCTTCTCTGAACTGACAAAGGCTAGAAAGTTAGATATTTGTCATGAAATATTGTGAAGCGGACATCTACAAAGATTGTTCAACTCATAGCCTTGGGGTCAAAATTGGTCCCGCTCCGGGGTCATTGATTTTAATTATGTACATATAGTAAAAACTTCAAAACATTTTTGTGTGAAAGGAAACAACTTACATTGGAATACAAGTTATTCAATTTTTATGTTAAATATTCAATAGCTGTGAGTTACTGTAAATGTCATGATTTTCAGAGATATTTATGAACTGATTCAGGTCATGAACTCTAGCAAAACAATTGTGAGCTTTGTAGAGATATTAAATGAAACAATTTGAGCACAATATTAAGACATTATGATTCACACTATGTCTATAATAATGATTATGTTTTTAGAAATCGGTAATGCTTAACGGAAAAGCTGGTATTTAAGAAAAAACTACTGTACCTGCATTTTAAAAAGTAACAAAACTATGTTAAAACCTATTTTTCGTCAATTAAAATATCTTTTATTTTTAATCAATTATTGCATCATGGCCTTTGTTTTCTTAAAATTAGACACACCTGCACTTGACATGCTAAAATATGACCTTGACCCCAAAATTCACTAGACACTACGGCATTATGGCAAAGTTTAATTGTATAGTAACAAAATGTACTTCTGTTATATTAATGAGGTGGCTGTTATATAAATGCGGTGGCAAAGATTTTTTTCACAAATGCATTCTTGTATGCTGTGAGTTTTTTTTCTCTCTCAATAAAGGTGATTATCTCATGGAGATTGTAGGATGAAGGGCTAATAGTTTTGTAGATATTGAGCGGAAACAGATTTCACATTCACGATTAGTGTGACCTCGACTTCACGTATCAGTGCCAATACGCAATAGACGTTCTTTAGACAGTGGAGGTCTTCACCCAATGATGTTTGAAGGTTCCAAGTCAAATGGTTCTTAAGTTACTGATTGGAAACAAAAAAGTCTGACCGACCGACTCATGACAGACCATCCGGCATGTGCGAGACAATGTACTTTCTTTTCTTTAAAAGGGGCATAAAAAAGATATAAATGCATAAGTACATTCATTCCACGAATCGTTTTCTTGAATAGTGAAATTATAACCCTCACTGATTTTCCAGCTAAAGGTTTCGTCCTTGTATAGCTAAACGAACCTCCACTACAAAACACACAAATTTGCAACATCTAAATGATTGTATGAACTAGCCATTTATATTTCCTCCCAAGCAACTGTCAATTTAAAGATTGAATCTGCAGGGTTTTTAATGACACTTTATATTCAAAGTGTGTCCAATGTTTTGGTTGGATTTATTGAATATAAAGCATACCATCTATATTTTGTGAAGAAATTAAATTTTTTTAACATCTTAGATTAAAAATGTAATAACAAAATCATTTTCTACGAAAAAGGGAGGTACTTGACAATGCTCATTGTCGAGTTGTCTGCCAATGAATTTGGGTGTTTTACTTTTTTAAGTTTTTCAAGGGCAGATAACTTTTATGTAAGTCTGATTGTTTATGTTTTTTACGTTTATGCTTTATAACACAATACAGAATTTCATGGAACATTTAACATGTTTGTTTCCTTTTTGTTTAAGTTTAAGTAATGAGACAGATTCTTCACATATATGTCATTGTAATAGACAATTGGCAAAAATTTAAGAAGGTAATTGCGAAACGAATAAAGAGCAAATTATGCAAAAAATATGCATTAAAAGGTCAGGCTCTTTAAAAGCAGAACAAGAGCCACTGCCAGGCGGGGCAATACTCGATTTGTTTTCTACAAGAGAACAAACAAGAGAGCCAAGATGGCTATAGATCACTCTTCTGACATATCATATTATTGTAGGTCAAGCGATATGAAAAATTTCAGAAGTATGTCAGCAGAATATCAAAATACAACTCGGCTGCATAAATTACACCCTTGATCCAAACTCCAAAAAATAGATAAATACAGAATCCCTAAAGAAAGCCCAACACGGCAAAATTGAAAATGTTGCAGGCTCGGTTTGATTGAGCCTGTTCATGGACGGTACTGGAAAGTGCAAGTTACCGTCCACGCCCCCTAGCACCGGCTTAAGCAGAATTCAACATTTAAACGTGAAATAGTAAAATTTTAAATTTAGAAACATCCGCAGATGTGTTCATACGGCGGTTATCATGGAACCTTCAATGTGACACGTCCGTGCCATTCCATGAAAAGCGGCGTATGGTCCCCAAGTAATAAAAAGCGTGTGCCCTAAACGAGAGAACAATGGGCGGAACTAAATAAAATGGAATTTTGAAAGGGGATCAAAGGTTATAGCCAAGTCTGTAAGTCAAAAGGCAAGAAAGTAGGTCAGCGGATATCAATAAAATCAAAAGTAGGTCAGTTGATATTTGGCATCAGAAATTACACCCCTGATCCAACATTCATGTATGTACTTCAGAAATCAAGAAAATAGGTCAAACAGTATCATTTATTTCGAAAGAAGGTCAGTTGATATAAATCTTCAAATCGACATCAAAAATTACATTTTTGGTCAAAATTTCAAGTCAGATTGATGCTAATTGAGACAAAAATGTGACCATTTACAATTTTTTTTTTCATATTTGGGCGGTTTAAGATCCTTGAAGATCGTTCAGCACGACATTATTGTTGTGCTTGTGGTATTTTTAGTTTCAACTTTTCGGCATTTTCTAGTTGGGTGGTTCCAATATTCCTACTTGAATAATGTTGAATCACCCTTAGGATATGTTGCCTGCTTTTTAAATTTGTCTTTTGACGTCTTATCTGTGATACGCAGGCTTCATAACCTCTGATCCCCTTTTAAAATTCCATTTTATTTAGTTCCGCCCATTGTTTTCTCGTTTAGGGCACACGCTTTTTATTACTTGGGGACTATACGCCGCTTTTCATGGAATGGCACGGAATTATTTATCATTTAATGATTAACGTGTCGTTGCCCTGTCCTTTTTATGTTTGGGGTCCGCCTGGGCTCCTTGCCATTGGTTCTTGTTGCTGGGTCATATGGGGGTTGCGTTCGTTGAACGCCGCCTTACCTTGTTGATCTTGTTTTTCATATTTTATCCCCAGTTGACCCTTATTTTAGCTTGACTTAAAATCATCAAAACAAAATTTGGGACCAATATCCAAAATATTTGGATCAAAACGGTAGAGTTCTAACAAGATTGTTCTACTTTTAGCTCCTGAAACCTATTTTTTTTCATTTTTATGACCCATGTTTGATTGCATCTGAGCAATTACCTAGGCAAGCATCCTGACCAAGTTTGATAACAATTGAGTCAAAAATGAGCCACCTATAGTGTTAACAATTTTTATCCATATTTGGCATTGTGACCTAGTTTTTTACCAAAGGTGACACATATTCGAGCTAGCCCAAGAAATCACCAAATATGATAAACAAGATCAACAAGGAAAGGCGGCGCTCAATGTACGCAAATCCCACCCGACCAAGCAACAGGAGCCGGTGGCAAGGAGCCCAGGAAGACCCCAAACAAAAACAGGACAGGACAGAGCACGGGCAGGCAAACCACTACATAAGAATAAATAATTAGAAACTGACAAGGAACTAAAAGAAAACAAATAAATGATTGAATATCAGGCCCATAAAGTCAATAGGCACAGGGGTATGGGACATGAGACCCGGGGAAGTTGGGGGGGATAAATAGATAAAAACTAAGGTCGCAAAGGGAAGATACATACCGTAGACGAGAAAACAACAAGAGACACAAAAGTGTCACCAAAATAGTATAAAAAAAACACAGACATACTTCTGAGGAACACAGAGGGGCGCCGCATTGGAACTGTCAGCAGCATAAATATTGCTGGGGAGTTTAAACCGGTTAATGGTGCACCAAACCTCACTCTTAGCCCCACCATGTTCCTATAAACGAGACAGTGTAAATTAACTGAATCCCCGTCAAGTGAAATTCTAACAGTTGTCATGGAATAAGTAAAACATCGAAATGCTCATGTATAAACATACAAAAGAAAACCCCATAACCACAACAAAAGTACTCAATGTCTTAAAGGAAGACAGAGCTACAAGAAAATCACCTACAAGGGCCCGACGAAGCAAGACAGAAGACGAACATTAAGGCAATTCAGTCCCAAAGGGCTTTAGGAACTGTCCATCATAGAGTCTCCCACTTGGTCCGTCAGATGTAATCAAAAGAGGAAAGCATAGCATCCAACTGAAAATGGGTTGAACACTAAGCATGCGGTATGTCTTAAAATAATAGGGTAATAACCCCTTTAAATAAAACGTTTAATAATTTTAGTAAAGACAACAGAAAAATTACAATGACCCAAGATTTTTCGAAGTTTGTAAACAACATCCCCGTAAAATTCAGGCTGGCTAATCCTTTGTCGCAGAAGAGTTTTTAGATCACTATTGAATTTTGAAATTAAATCAAAGTTACGATTGTAAAGTATTTACGTAATTGATAAGCGGTAGCCCTGTTGGAGAAGCTTACCTGTAATGAAAATATTTCACTCGTTTAAATCCTTTACCTTGCTACAAGCTCTAGCGAATTTGATAACTGAGATATATAAACCCCGTTAGATGTTGCATGCGGTACGTCTCCATCCAAATGAGGATAATTTACTATACTAAAGTCAAAGTCATCTCTTTTATCATAGATTTTCGTGTGAATAGAATTGTTTTTGATAGTGATATTAAGATCCAAAAATGATGTAGTTAAATTTCAAGAATTTGTTTTATTAAGCTGTAGCTCAATAGGATAAATATTAGACACCATTTGATTAAAATAAGAATTATCTAAATCAAAAATGTCATCAAGGTATCTGGAAGTGTTACCAGATGCTTATTTAACATATTGCTGTGTTTTTTCAGAGAGACTCAACATAAAATCTCTTTTGTAACAATATAAAAACAAATCGGCGACCAGGGGCGCACAATTAGTACCCATAGGAATTCCTATGATTTGTTTGAATAGGGTATTACCAAACCTGACATAAATATTGTCTAAAAGAAAAGAGAGTGAGTTACAAACTTCGTCACATGTTCACATAGTATACTGTTTTACAATACAGTTTGTAAAGAAGGCTTTTTGAGAGTTACATGCAACAAATGTTACTTTTTCCCGTGCAAAGGTTTTCTGAATAAGGGAAATTAGTTTATCATTTATTAAATTATGTGGCAGTGTAGTATAAATGTTAAACAAATCGTATGTACAGACAGTTTAAGCTAGATAGTTCTTAATTTTTAATTTATCCAGAATTTCACCGGAATTCTTAATGGACCAAAATAGATGTTTGCCTGTATTTTCGTACACTTTATCAAAGTATCTAATTACATGTGTTTTAATGGCAGTCAAACAAGATGTCAATAAAATATAAAGTTTACTTGTTGTGCTAGATGTAGAATTAGCAATGAATCTGGCTTTGTAAGGTTTTTATGTAATTTAGGTATCCAATACAGTATAGGAAGTTTTAGTTCTTTTTCATCGATTCGGACTTTTAGACTGTAAATATTAGTGACATGATTGTTCACAATGCCTTTTTCAGAAGCAGTAGTTTTTGAATACGCAAACAAACTTTCATACCGATTTCAAGGATATTTGGATCAAATAGTAACCACTAGAGTGTTAACAATATTTTGTCAATCCTTAGCTCCTGTGACCAAGTTTTTCATCCGAGATGGCCCATGTTCAAATAAAACTTAGCAATTTTCTAGACAAGCATACTGACCAAGTTTGATGACAATTGAATTAAAATATCACCAATAGAGTGTTTGCAATTTTTTTCTATTTTTAGCTATTGTGATCTAGTTTATTATCCAAGATGACCCATGTTCGAACTCATCTGAGCAATTACCTAGACAAGCATCCTGACAAACTTTGATTGAGGTAAAAATGTGACCACCAGAGTGTTAACGAACAATCTTGGCCGGGCGACGGACATTCAACGATCCTAAAAACTCACCCTGAGCTAGCTCAGGTGAGCTGATAAAAAGTTTAAAATTATCTTTATAAAGAAAATAACAGACAAAAGTAAGAAAGCAAAATTATGTCACTACGTCGAAATCTAGATCAGCTGATAACAAAGTTCAATGTAACATCTGAAACTATGCACATGGCCATAATCTCATAGCTGTACATTAGAGGACAGAAAGGTTAGCCAGTGGAAAGAAAAATTAGCTTAGCTAATAGAAAAGTTCAAATTCACATCTAAATCTGTTTATATGGTCCAAATTTCATCTAAGGACAAGGAAGTAGATCACTAGGTCAAACTCTAGGTCAGCGTATATCACACGGTCCAAATTTCATATCTGTATATAAAAAAGGAGGTCACTTTGTCAAAATGTACGTGAGCTTATATCAAGGTTCAATTTATTATCTATAACTGTGCATGTGATTCCAAGTTCAAAGCTGTATATCAAATAACAAGAAAGTAGGTCACTAGGTCAAAATCGAGTTCAGCTTATATCAATGTGCAATTTTACAACCTAAACTATGCCAATGGTGCAAATTTTGTAGCTTAATATCAAATAAAAAGAAAGTAGGTCACTAGATCAACACCTAGGTCAGCTGATATCAAAGTTCTATTTTGCATCTAAAACTGTGCATTTTGTCCAAATTTTATAGCTGATCATCAAATGAAAAAGAAATTTGGTCACTTTGTCAAAATGTAGGTCACTTTTACATCTCAAACTGCACATGGTCCAAATTTATAGTGAAGGGATAAAATAAGAAAATGTCATGAACTTGACATTGACGGTCAAGGTCACATCTGAATTATTCATTATGTATGTTTGTAGAAAGTCTTGGTTTGTCAAAGTATAAATCCTGCCGTACATATTAATAACACTATTAAAAAAAGTTCATCCAAATTCAATAATTTGACCGTGATCGTCTAGGTCATTTAATGCTCAAGGAAAAGGTCAGTTCAATCTCTAAGAAGTTCTTGTCCAAAAAGCTGTTTTTGTTTAAATATGAAGATAATCCATTTATTAATACCAATTTGTAGTCAATTATAGCAAAAATGTGTGAAAATGAAATTAAAATTGAAACTTCAAGGCCAATATTCTTAATGAGCAAATATCAATTTGAGTTTAATATACATAAAGGTCATGTGCTTAAAAATGTTTTCTTTTAATATGACATTGATAAATTACAAAGATATAGCCAGGTAAAGAAAAAACAATAGGTAAATTTCATTAATTTGATCTTGCTGGTCATGGTCAATTAAGGACAATTAGTTTTTGTCTTTATTATTTATTATGTGTGTTTGGTAGCAAGTCTTGTTTTGCCGAAGTAAAGTATAAATAAATTTCGTACAAAAATTACACAATTATGACAATTTAGCCAAATTCAATAGTTTGACCTGGATTGTCAAGGTCACTTAACTATCAAAGTCAAGGTCAGTTCAACCGTGTAGAAGTTCTTTCCAAAAGGTTGTTTTGTCTAAATATGAAGATAATCTATTCATTAAGTACCAAGTTACAGTCAATTATAGCAAAAATTAGTGAAAATTTTATGACCCAATGTCAATTTGAGTTTAAGATACATGGAGGCTTTATCCTAAAAATGTGTTGTCAAATGTTATGTTTAAGTTTGAAGACAATGCATTTCAACATAACAAAGTTATAGCCACTAATTTTTAAAATAATCAGCAAGAAAAAAGCAAACTTTAGACATTTAATCTTGAAGGTAAAGGTCATTTATGACTGTAGGTCAAGTTTTTTTCTGATTAACTTAAAGGTTTTGTTTCAAAGGCTATTGTGGCCAAGTAGGAAGACAATATAGAAACAACTTAAAAAATTATGATCAAGGTTAAAATTAGCGGACGGCAACGAGAACGCCGACATGACTATACGAGAACGCCGACATGACTATAAAAGTCTAGCTTTGATTACACTAAATAATCGCTTATGAGATAAGCAAACATTTCAAAATCAAAGACAGACAACAACTAAAAGAAACTCGGTGATCCTATTTATTTCCACTTAAAGAATATTTATTATTAAACTCTTAATTCAATCTGGATATACGGAAGGGTACAGAGTTTATAAGGGTAAAATACGGGAAACTTGAAATACGTAGATGTACGGTGACCGTATATTATGCAAGTCTGTATATGACTAGTATATGTTGATCTGTACACACTCGTAATATACGGGAATTATTGTATGAAGTCCGTACTTTACTAAAATACAGTATTTTAATAACACGTCGGTATACTTCTAAAACACGAAAATCAGTAGTCTTGCAGTACGGATTCTCAATATAGAAGTAGACATTAAGATTTACTTCTGAATTGCCCATCTCCTATGAAAAGAAATCTAACATTCATCAGACATTTGCCAGAATACATCAAATAGTAAAACTTTTACTTCATGTTAACTTTTACTTCATGTATATTTCCTGGATTCATTGATATGTTAACTGCCAACTATTATAAGGTCGTGCACAAAACGTGTAAAACATCATTTATCTATCTATTTATTTTTGTGCACCTTAAAATGACTTTTTTCCAGATGTTATAGAAATTTGATGACTTTCCCCATTTGTCATTCTTTTCCGCGGTCTCATTTATTGCATAATATTGTGTAACAGCCCCGTGCTGTATTGCGTTCATCAGAGCAAATATACTGATTAAAAACGGATATAAATCATGAAACCCAGAAGTCGGTTTTCTTCGATTAAATAATGTTTTGTCTAATAACGGTCAATTTCACTATAAATTTCTAATAAAATTCATATAAAAAATAAGGGAATTAAATCGGAATATCAAAACTGGATCTCTATAAATCATTTTCGGATATTAAAAAGTTTATAGTAACATTTGTAAACTTGTATGTTTTAAGATTAACCATATATAGTATTTAGCAAGTATGATAAATTTGTTTATCACAACATTATTTGTTTTACTCAAGGAATGACATCAAGTTAAGGCCTATTTGCATTAACCGCAGTTAGGGATTAAGAGAAATAAGTCTTGAAATTTTGCCAACATATCTTAACAAAATTACATTAAAAACATTTAGGGTATAGTTTCACTTGCTGTGTGACGAAAAGTACATAAGTCATCTTGCCGTTAACCCCTTTTAAGCAAAAGTGCTCAATATTCTGCGAATCATCCTATACTGAAACCATTGAAATTTAGTTTCATTTAAACTTTAAAAAAATGGATTGTATATATATTTTTTCCAGTCTAGATGATTGGTGTTAAAATCTCTTAAACATTTTGATTTAGAAAGAATATTAGTGGATTAATATATAAGTGTTTTATAGAATATTCTGCAACCCTTTACCGATATTTTCATCATTTTAATAAATAAAGGTTGTAATGGATTTTCTTTTTTTATTGAATTATGGGAAATAAATTCTCAAGGAATCTAAGTGTGTTCTAAAATAATGTATATTATATATTGCAAAAAAATTGTGTTAAAGAAAATATTTGTTTTTGAAATTCCTGTTAGTAAAGGGCTGCCATTTTCATTCATAACATAATTTATGAATATCATCTTTCTGTAAAGGTAAGATTTATCGATTATGAAGAATTTTCCATTCATCTTAAACGTATGATTGTACCAACACAGGTAAACAGGTAGAGATAAAAATTAATTTAAGATTTCATAAAGGAAACATAGCCAGACCGAACATCTAACAAAGCCAGACCGATCTTTCGGGAAAATATTCTTAATGTCCTTTATTGTAAATTTTACATAATCAGAACCATATTTATAATATGGTTTAATAAAAGGATATATAGCTTCAACTAAAGATAAATATTTACATTTACTTTAATAACGTATCCTTAGCCATATAAGTTTTAAAGCTGGCAATATCTAACATGAGTCAACTTTGTTTGAACAGTCTGATACAGGACTTTGTACAATATAAGTGATACAAGTGTATGGTCGTTTTGAAGCAGTAGTATATGATTTATACTTATAAAAACATACAAAAATTATACATTTTGATAGAAATGCGTTATTGATTTCCGTAGGACAATTCTGCCCTTTTATAAAAGACGCATATTTCTCAGTGTTTAGCCGATCCTTTACTAGAGCCAGCAAAACTGGTTAATGTACCAGTGTTCGGTGAGCTCAAAGGCTTCAACTCCTCATTATTTTAATGAATAATTTACATACTACTTCATTTGCTTCATTTCCTACATAACGATACATTCAAAGGAGCAATTTAGCTTTTAAGAGAAGATTAATAAGAAAATAAGCAATAGCCTACGCAAAGCGAAGAATTTAAATTTCACTTTGAAGTCTCATTTTAAGTGTTTCTTTTCCTTCTTTTTCTTCTTTTTTGTTAAATAATTTAATAACTGGAGACAAACCACTTTAAAGTTTACATAAGGTATTTTAAATTTACATGCTACATAGGAGTTCTCTGAAATTTATTATATAAACTCTTCTTTTTACCCTAAATGTTGATCCTTATGTTCGAGTTTTTATTATGTGACAATGCCTGGATGGAATCTTATCTGATCAGTGTCAAGTTGTTGATGGGAAGGTCAATGTTTATGGAACTGGTGCTTGTATATCATTAACGTTAGCAACTTACACGATGGACATTTGCAAAAGCCATAAATTACATAAAGTACTTGCAAAATTGTGAAAGATACAGACGGCTCATTTAATCATTTTATGTTTTCAAGAAAGAAACCTTTTTTATCCTACCATTAAAATATATCTCATATGTCCTAGTCAATCTCAGTTTGAGAATAGATAGAGGATATTTGTTTGTTTGTGTGTAAGATGAAATTTTATTTCATCGACTGGGCTTTATAAACAGTATTTTCACGAGTGGCGTAGCACAACATCTTACACAACAAACAAACCCTCTTTCTTTTTATTTTATGCAAAAAAAATAAGTTAAAACGAAATTTCCATGATACTAACGTAAATATTAAAATCCCTTTTCCCCATTGAGAACTCCATTGAATTTCTCATTAAAACAAGAAGTCTAGAGCTGAAGAATAAGTCCGGCAATCAACGTTAAATGACAGTGATATTATTTATTTTAATAATAAAATATGAATGATCGCATGTTTATATTATAAAAATAAACAATTCTTGTAGAAGAATAAGCCCAACCATCCATCCATATTTCTGTTACTTACTGTGAATTTATATTAGACCTGGCTTTGATGTAAGCGGCAGCAATTTTTTAAAGTTGTGTATTTCAAGGAAGGAAAATAATTGTGTTTGATTCAGATGGATATCATTTTTATTTGTTAGTCATACACCTTTTTAAAAGAAGAAAACATATTTGAGGATTGTAACAGACAAGAAATAAGTGTTGACAGATGTGAAAACATTGAAAAAAGCAGCTACTTGGAAGCTGGGTTGTTTACTTGTTCTACGAGCTGATGGCTGCTGTCATTGCTTTTCAATTTTTCATAAAGCAATTATGCATGCGGCAGTTATTGCTCGTAGGATACTTAAATATGCCCAAGTGTCATCAAGAGCAGTTTTGCATTTGGAAGGAATGTATTTTTCAGACTGTAAAAATGAAACAAATAAATTTAAAGACAAAATTTGGTGAATGAATAGAACTTTAGAAGTAAGTTTTCTTCATTTTATTACTTTTGACATTAAAGCTTTTTATCAATTTCAGCTTTGCTTTTTCTTTATACAGCCTGACATTGTCAGAATTGTTAGCAAAAAAAATTGAGGTAGCACATGGGGAAAATCTTAAAAAGTAGTTTCGTCATTGAAAAGTGTGAAATTATATTTTGACAATTTTCACTCTGAAATTATCAAATATAATTTTCACGGATAAATCAGTAATCCACTGAAAATCATAAAATAAAGGGTTATCAATCTTTATTTTTTTTTTGTAATTTAAAAAAAATACAGGACCAAATATTGATTATCAGAACAGAACTTTTTTTTATTTGTACATAGTACATCATTATTTTCCATACAATTTCAAAGCACATAATTATCATACTATTTGTCTCTAAATTATCATAAACTATCTATACTTTATTCATAAAAAGAGTATATGAACTAAATTGTAACATCAGTAAAATATATATATATTATATAATATAACTGTCCATTGCAATTAAATAACCTTATTATGTTAAATTACCAAGTTATTATAATGACATCAACAAAACCTGAGATATTACTTCTTTTTTTTTTTCATGGTGAATCTATTTTTATCTATTTTCTACACTCTGCATCGCTCTTTTTAAAATATAATTCTGTATATCCCCTGTATAAATCAAAAATAAGATTCCATATATCCTATGTATATATTAAAAATTTGATTCCGTTTATCCTCTGTAAATGTCGAAAAACTGTTCCGTATATGGTCTGTATATGTAGAAAATAGGCTCTGTATATGCTTTGTGTATGTAGCTGTATATGCTTTGTGTATGTAGAAAATACGATTCCGTATATCCTTTGTATATGAATAAAATAAAGTTCCGTATATCCTCTGTATATGTAGGAAATACAAACTTATATATCTCAAAAATACGGTTCCATATATTAGACAAATACGTCCCGTACCGGCCGAATATATTGAAAATACGAGAACGTATATTCCCGTATATACTAGTAAGTGTATATTTCCCAGTGTATCGTTTCTTTTGGTACAAATATTCCCTAATTCAGTGCTCCTCAATAATATATGTTAAAGACTTAAATTTGTTAGTTTGAAATTAACAAAAATAACAACTTGCTTAATATTTGGCAATATTAAATTGAGACTGGTTAAAGTTAAAGAGGATTTTCATCAATAACCTGACATTATAACAATCAGTTAATACTGCTTTTATCTTATACGATAAATTACGTATGACAAAGTGTCCTGCTAGATATTTGTTTATCTTGATACGCTTAAAATTATCAGTCAAAAATAAAAAGACAATATACAACATAGGAAATGAAAACAAATAACTAATTACGTGTTTTGACACATTGACAGTTTTGTATTAATTTAATTTTATAATTTGAATTAGTATTTTTCTTTCCATCCATGTTTTGATTGATCATATGAATAAATAAAATGGTGAATAATTTCAGTTTAAACAAACAAACATATATTTTCTAAGCTTCAAAAGGGGAGCTTTCTCTCGCTGACATTTACAATGCTGATCATTACCCTTTGAATTATGTGTAAAAACGTCGAAAATAAAAATCATTATCGGGCTTGTCTTTTAAAATAACTTAAAACTTATAACTGCATTGTTTAGTAAAAGAATAATTCCACAAATTTCTCTATTTAAAAAAAATCTTCATTGTCTTCATTTGATTGAATGTAAAACATTTATTTTGTCTTCAAAATGTAATTATGTTCACTTACATTCCTAAATAGTTTCAAATTATAAACTTAATGCAAAATGTTGACGTACCTGATTCAATGTCTGGGTATCCAAAATGACTTGATCAATCTTTACCCTTCCTGTCACGCTAAGATAAAGAATTTACGTAATTCGCGAGGTAACCAGAACTAATAAAGATCGATGTCAATATACAGTGTTTTTGATTGGATAATTTTTGAGCATGCGTATTATTACAGTATTAGATATCCGGTGTTAGATTTCTAGACGGTATTCAATATCATTATCTATTAATGCAACTTTTCACAATCTTAAACTTCCAAACAATAAAACGAGGACATGTTTCATTACATTTGCAGTTTAGCATCTGACTTTAAAAAAGTGTTTACTAGAATTCCCATCGTTGCTATTGGTACGGATATTCCCTAATTCAGTACCCCTCAATTATATATGTTCAATACTTCAATTCGTTAGTTTGAAAGTAACAAAATTTAGAACTTGCTCAATATTTAGCAATATTAAATTGAGACTAGTTACTGTTAAAGAGGATTTGCATCAATCCCCTGACATTATAACAATCAGTTAATCATGTTTGTATCATATATGATAAATAACGTATGACACACAGTCCTGCTCAGATAAGTGTTTATTAATCTTGACACACTTATATTTAACAGTCAAGAATAAAAAGACAACAGTAAGCAACGAAAAAAAGCAAATTACTAAATACGTGATTTGACACATTGAAAGCTTTCAGTTTTGTATTTATTTAATTTTATAATTGAAATTAGTATCCATCGTTCCATCTATGTTTTGATTATTGATAATATAAAAATTAGAATGGTGAATAACATCAGTTTAAATAAACAAACCTATTTTTCTAAATTTAGTTGTTCTGCTTCGAGATAGGCGTTTACAATTTACGTTGACATTTACAATGCTTATTATTAACTTTTAAATTATGTGTCAAAACGTAGAAAACTAAAACCATTATCGGAATCGTTTTTTGTTTTTTGTTTTTTTTTTCTTTTTTTTCTTTTTTCTTTTTTAAAAAAAACTGACGTCTTTCTGTTTCGAATTTGTAACTTTATTGTTTAATAAAAGAATACTTCCTCGAACTTCTTTATTAAAATCATAATTGTCTTTTTTGATTGAATAATTATTTTGTGAACAAAATTGTGGCACCATTTGCTTTCATTTTGAATCAATAACCTTATTCCCCGCCATACTACACCACAGTACAGGTCATATGGCGACTCTTAATCTTAACTTGTGGAGGAAGACCTCAGGTCCCATTTGTACATTATTGCAGTTACAAGCGGGCATTTGAGTAAAAACACCGATGTTTCGTTTGTTAGCTGGAAAGCTTTCTCATATAAAGAATCCAAAGACGCTGGCACGGCTCGAACCTAAAGTGGTGAAAGGTATTAAAGTGGTTTATAAAATCATGACCTTTATCACTCGGCCAAGGATGTTCCTTACATTATTACGATCAGTAAATTTTGCTAATATCATTTACGATAATCTAATATTTATAATTTCTACGCGAAAACAGCCGACTTAAAACAGTAATCGGCGAATCGTCGGCACGTATACGTAAAAATTATTTTAAATTAGTATAACATTGAAATAAATATATTAAGTGAGAGTAAGTTTTGAATTATCAAATAGATAAACAAAAAACTGAACATGGCCTTTGCTGAGGTTAAGACACTGTTCAGCATGTTAGAGCATATAGGCAAAATAAAAACTTTATATTGGAATTAAATTAAACATTCATGCTCTAAGAATATGAAGGGTAAAAGACAGAAAGTAACAAAGAAAGTTCTCCAAGCTCATTTTTGAGTTATCTGCGCTTGAATTTTACTTATTTGCTGTTTTGAATTATTCCAATGGGAGGTAACTCATTTGTTAGTCTGATGTTTAAGGAAAACGCCATACCTTTAGGAAAAGATAAAATAAATAGGCAAAAAGGCAAATTACGCATACAGTTTTTCATTCCAGTGATAACGAAATACCATGTAACGAAAATGTACTCAAAAGACTTAATCTTCCACGTGGCCTTATTGATTATTAGAATCTATATTTATATAATCTGGCACCAAAATGAATATCTCAACTACTGGTATGTTCTTGTAATGATAAATATAACCTTCAGCGCATAAAAACATTTCTCGCTTCAGGCAAAGGACAAATTGCTCAGGAACCGGTTAAGATATTAACTTGAAACTTTAAACATCAACTCATTATCACAATGCAACCATCTTGACTAAGTTCAATAACACGGATAGTTAGTTTGACACAATTATGTCTCTTCTTAACTTGGAAAATAGGAAGGTTCCTTCAAGTTGACTGGAATGACCTTAACCCTTAAGTCATAAATGACCTTGACTTCAAGGTCAAATTATTGAATTTTAGTTTTTTTTTTTGTAAATATCTTAAAATGTACTTAAATCACAACATCCGCTATGAAAAGATCTTCATGAAAATCAAACTCACTTTGAAAATGACTCTTAAATGACATTGACTGCGCGTGAAGGTAGAAATTATTCAATTTCCATCGCTTTTTGCTATGATAAGCGGTAAAACATTTTGTTTTTAGTGAATGGAAATTATTAATACTTAGACAAAAATAACACCTCATTGCATAATTACTATGCATCTGAGTATGTGTGTGCATGTGTGTGCGTGTGTGTGCGTGCGTGTGCGTGCGTTGGTGCGTGCGTGTGTGTGTGTGTGTATTTGTTGGTTATACGAATCCCAGACATCATCATATTTGCTACACAATTTCACTTTCCGTTCATATATATTATTTTTAACTTTAAACAGAGTACCTTTTTGTATTATTAACATACACGATTTGTGAAATTTGTAGTGTTTAAAAGAAACATGCCCATTGTGTTTTTCGAAATTGTATCACACGAGAGGACTTAAATAATTATATTCCTACATGAGTCAATTTAACTTTGTGACCAATGGTACATGGTAAACTTTGACCATCTTGTCCATGATTTATTGAAGTATTTGTAGAGTATCGTTAGGTCGGTTATGATGATACATGATTCATGTCTATGCTGTGGGTACTGTAGTTCAGAGAAAATATATATATTACTGTGTAAATCAAGTGATACCCATTTGCAAAGACATTTTAGACTGCAGGAGCATCATACAAATTTATGCATTTTATATCATGCTACATCCCACATATCTTAGTTCTAGTGTATTCAAAAACCTAAATTTAGTTGTATTACTCTGATAGTTAGTTTGACACAATAATGCCTCCTTTTAACTCAGAAAATATCCCCAAACCGTACCAACGTGGCTACAATTCTTTTGATTGTTCCTTGAAGTTGACTAGAATGACCTTGCCCTTGAACTATTAAAGACCTTGACTTCAAAGCCAAATTATTGAATTTTGCTATTATTTGCTATGCTTCGCTTATGAAGGATTGTGTTCATATTTGCTTATTAAGGATTGTGTTCATATTTAGACACAACATCCTTTATGACAAGATGATCGTGAAAATCAAACTTACTTTGACCATTACTTTGAAATTACCTTAACACGGAAGGTGTAATTATCTAATACCTTTTTGCCTTTTGCTATGATAAGCCGTTATCTATGGAAATAATTAAAACTTAGACAAACATGACATATCATTGCAAAATAAAAATGTATCTGTGCGAGCGTGCGTGTGTGTGCTTGCGTGCGTACGCGCCTGCGCGTATGTGTCAAGATTCATAACTCTGACAGTTTAAGTTTAATATAATTGTGCATAATTTCTCAAAAAATATATTTTAAGTGGCTATAGGCCATTCAATTATGAATTGTCCTCATTCTTGAATAAAACAATTCTTCAAGCTAATGGGACTTACGTTGATCTTAAGTTAAAAATGAACTTGACTTCAAAGGTCAAGTTATTCATTTTTTCTATAACTTTATTATTACATGTCCCACTCCATAACCCTAGAAGCGGTAGAGATATTAACTTTTACTTGAAAGATCAATATAATATCATATATATCTGTGTGTTTTAAGTTATGTGATAACTCTAAAAGGCGCAAACGACTAGAAGACTATTTTTAGTAAGTTATTTTCCTTTTTTTCTTCTTTTTTTACTAAGTTAGTGGTAAGCAGATGATTATACTCTTAGCAAGGCAATTAATTTTAATTTGTAATTTTTATTGATACAGAGATAAAAATAATAAAATAAAGGCAAGTTCAAATTTGGCTTCAGGCAACTTTTTTTCAAATAGGTAAGGTTGCTGGTGGGTGTTTGAATCACCTTTACTGATAGTTCTATGCCAAATATCAAAGCTTTTGCCATTCTGGTTTCAGAGGAGAACATCACAGTTGTTGTTTCATATATACATAGAAGGAAAACTGATTATGCCCAGGGCGGGTCCAGTTTTTACCCCAAAGCTGTAATTTCAACAAACTTTTAAGAGACCTACTGTTACATACCAAAAGTCTAAGCTCTGATGACTCCTTTTGTTTTGTAGATGGAGTTTTTAAAGATTTTTTTCTTTTGGTTGCTATGGCAACCTGAGGTCTGCATATAAATAAATCTTTGAGCAATTTTAAAAAAGCTTATTGCTAGGAACAATCCTGCTAAGTTTTGACAACATTGGCTCAATGGTTGTTTGAAACAAAAGATGGCACAAGACGAAATAAGACCCCTTACCTTACCATACTCATAACTGACAAATACATGTATATAGTGGAATTGTATATATTTGCATAGTGTGTGATAGAAACTGATACATGACCTGTGATTGTTAAATCATTTGAGGTTTAAAGTTCGGCGGACATGTTTCATGATGTTCCTGAAACACTGACATGCAATTCGAAATGTTAAATGATTATGAAGAAAAACGATACCAGGAGACACAAAGTAAACAACTCAAAAAATTCTGAGATTGTTCCTCAGCGGAAAACAATTAAAAGTAAAAAGTAAATCGTGTTGGCTTGAGTCGGTACTAAGGGGCGTGGACAATAGCTTGCTCTTTCCAGTTCCGTCTATGAATAGGCTCCACTTGCGTCATGTTACTTAAACCGGTTTAATACATTTTGCTTTATCATAGACTTATGATTATATGCTTGTGAAAAACAAATCATGACAAGATGAAAAATATTAAAATAAATTTTATTTCCCTGTTAGTCAAAACACATAATCGTACATTATTAAGAATAGCTCAATAAAATAATTATACAATTGGCAACACTTAAAAGCCCTAATTAAATCCAGAGTATATTATTGGCAGTCGATTTCTATACACATATAACAATGATTTATCATGTTAAACTAAGACATTGAAAAAAACAACCAGATTGAATAGGCTGCTATCGAGATGTTTAGCATATTATTCATCTACTAAAACATAATACATGAAACATCAATATAAAAATCAATCAATTTATTCATAATAACACATGCACTTTTACCATGCAATCTATATAGCACTGCATAAACAAATCGAATACAATCTTTTATAGATTTGACATATTGTAACAATATCAATTTTAAAAAGTATTCATAATAGTACATTTTTTCTTATCAATGGATTAAATTATGCAGCTCATTTTCCTGCCGGCAATACATATGACTTTTTATCTAAAATTCATTTTAAGCATTTCAGATAAATCCATGTTGTTACACGTTTATCAAAGGTTATAATTCAAACTCAGATCTCGAATATTTGATTAATCAGATGTTGTCACACAATGTGCACTAACCAATGTTTATCCTTAGATTCATGACAATCCGCAGATAAAATGTTTTGTAACATTGAAACCAGATAATCTACATGTATATAATTAATATTGTATCAACTCTTATGAAAATGGCAGAATATGAACTCTTAAATTGACTTATTTCTTTTTTTGTTCATTTCCTTGGAGATGAAATACATGAAATGCATTCTTCAGCGTTGGTCGATTATAATAGAAGACCCAATGTGAAACATACTCTGTTATATCTAGTTTCACATTTTTTTTTAAATACTTACATAAGTAATCGATTATGAATTATATCTTAAAATCAACATAACAAAAATAAATGTCTCATACCTAAAACCAATATCTGTACATTCAAGGTAGGTATAAGTAAAAGTGCACATATATTTAAAACAATAATACAGATGCATAATACAATAGGCAGGCTAAATAAAATCATTCATGTATTCTATAAAACGAAATGCACAAATAAACTAGGGGTAAACATAGAAAAGTGGATACAAGTTCTCCTTATTTCTATTGTTGCCTCTGTCACTCGCGGTGGGACATAGAATGCCATGCGTTTCGTTAACAAGTACTAGTTTGTGAAACAAAATAATGATAATTTTACATGATATTAATCATTTGAACCATATAAATGTATCAAAGAATACTTAGAGATGAGATTGTAGCACACAGAGATCAATATAAGTAAGTATCACATTTGATTATATAGCACATGGTTAAAATTAAACAAAACATTAAATAAAAAGCAAACTACATTAAAGACAATATAACTAAAGCTGACACGACTAGTGGACTCTGGTGGCATTTTTATTGTTGTCACCATAAGAAATCCTTCTTGTGGATGACCTTGCCACAAAAGAACACCATTGTATCCAAAAGTCTTTATTCTAGAACTTTCAACCTTAGGTAGTGTACAATATATTCACACGCATATATATCAGAATACATTCGCAGTTATGTAAACACATTTTAACATAAGAACAAGTATATAAAGAATATAAATCAATGGCACTTTCTTAAACAAAATGGATATTGCTATTTTTGCAAAAACTCACCAAGTAAACATGTTAACACACTGTCATACAAACATCACACAGAATGATACCTTTTAATAATGATAATAGTGCTTGGTTTTCATTCCTACATTATTGTATTGGTCGATTGTATTCCCACTTGACTAGTTCATTAATCATAACCAAGCAAATCATCTTAAATGGAAATATGATAAAAATCATACATTGTATTTTAAGGAAAATTTGTTAGATATAATTTGTCTAAATAAGGACTAGTGCAGACCATGACGAGGCAGAATGGATGTGCTAGCTGATCTTGGTCTGTATTGGTTGCACGGGTAGAATTAGCTGTCGTCATCAGGGTAAAGAAATGAAGAAAAAATATTGTCCGGGATGTCTATCTGTTAGCTTTTCATATATACACATGGAATGTATTTCATAAAGGATAAAAAGGATTATCTGAATATACAATGCATTGTGCATATCCGATTATGAAACAAATATAAACAGACATGTACTTGTACTTAAAACACATTAACAATATGTATGAATGAAATAAATAATCAATTTAAAACCTGCATAAGTCCATACGTTTCAATCACGGTTCTTTTAAAATAATAAAATCCCACACAAAATACATGCTTGTTACCAACTTGATTGGTTAAACTTGCTAACCACTTACTTAAACTCAAAAAAAAAGATATATCATAGAAAAATATCAATAGTTAAAAAAATTGAAAATAGAATTGCTATTAGTAATACAAACGCATATAAAACGGAATGATTTGTTTCAGGAAGCTTGTATGTTGAGAAAAGAAATACGTGTATATGATATATGTTTATAAATAATTTTATTTAAACCATTTAATTATATTTAAGATTTGAATGGTTTCCTTCAGTTATTTGTTATCTTAATTATATTGTATTGTCCTCCCAATCCTTAATGACTTAATAATCTCATTATCACCATCAGAATTATAGGCATCAGATTTGACATCTTTTCTTTTAAATTATTTTAAAGTAATTCAAGCCAGATTTAAGCATATGTATCAAAAATATGCAACATTTTTGTTTTTATTACACTCAGACAGCATTAAGTTGCCCACAACAGATGATAATATAACGATTTACACTAAATACAAACCGGGGAAAATTTAATGTCATAGGCTAGGATAAATATATAGTTAAGAAAAACGTTTCAATGACCTGATGTTGAATAAATGAATATGATACAGATAACGTGGTTATCAAAATTAAGAAAGATTCAAAACAAAAAAAAACAAATGACATTATTTAACTTGCAAAATATTGGGGAAAAAATCTATACAAATTACACCTAACAATGTTGAAAACTATCAATTATTCTGTGTGGTAAGACTAAATGATAATCCAATTTGGATTTTTAGATTTGTCAGGCTTAAATACCTTTTAAAAAAGGATAATTGTGTACAGCCGTTCATTTTTTCCAAATATTTTTGTTTATCAATTTATGTAACATAATTTAAGTATTAATGTAAATATTGCATTGTGTTAACATTGCATTGTGCTATATATATATATATATATATTCACTCATTCCATGATAATTTAAAACATATTATTTATTTATATAAGACATGGTGCAAAATACAAAGCATGATAAAATATAAGGCAGATCGAAGAGTCAATATTAGGCTATCACATAAAAATTTAGCATAAACGAACACTAAAACGTTAAAGATCCTGTAACTGATTTTTATGATCTTACGAGTATATCATAAATATAATGTATCAATATTGTCCCAAGAAGCATTATTTCTAAAGATATTTACCGAATTTACATTTCATGTTAATAAAGGGAGGTAACTGGAAATTTATTTCCAATAAAGTCTGAGTCAAATCTTTCAATAAGAAATGAATGAATATATTGTGGACAAATATTTGCAGTACATATTTTACATATTCTTTGGTGTTTGAAATGTGTTTTAGAAGCATAATTATATACATAAAATTTTACATAAATGTGGTTACAACCTTATTTACAACATACAGCATCTTTAACTGATGGGCATACGATTGCTAGTATCACTTAGTAAAATATTAAAATATATTTATGAAATGTAACATAAAAAGACATGTTAAAAAAGTATAAATATACCAGTATGTTATGAATATTATGCAAAACGTAGAGATTTATATCAAATATATCATGTCATATTGCATTATAGATGATTGCAAAAAACTCTTTTACATTAAATAGAATATACATTCATTTTCCAAAACACTGACACAATTATCATATACATTTATAAAATGTCAAAAGATAAAGATTCAATTGCACAGAAAAATTCAAAATATTTACATAGTTTAAAGATGATGTAATGTTGTTCTTTTTTTCTCGAGTATATTTTGAAACAACAATTTACATTTAAATATTTACAATCAGCGAACAAAAAGATATCTTAAATGTTAAATTTTCAGCATTGTTCTAATTAGCGACTCAGTGTTCATCATACTTTCATTATCTCATTGTAAAGCAATAATTGTTGGTAAAATACTAATATAAACTTTGTAATACGTTTCAATTTCTTTCTATTAATCTGTGTCTATGGAGCAGAATTTGGGTATGTATTCATTTGACTACTTGTTGTTTTCATTTGCTTAAGTTTAAATCATATTCCTACAATTTTGATTCATCTGTGAGTTAATCAAAGTTCTTTACTTTAATATTTATTTATATTTTCTTACTATGACTATAGTAATTTGTCATATTCTAAAGCCAATGTCAGTACTTCATCTTAATTCGTTTAATTTTATATTAGATACCAAGAAATTACTTTTTGTTTTAAACATGTGCTATTTCTACTTATTTAAAAGAAAGTGTGTTTTCTCGAACTTGTTTCTAGCAAATGTATTTGTGCAACTCTTATTCCAATTCGATTCACACTGAAAATAAATTTGTATGTAGAGGGTATAAGAATTGTTGTTATAGAGATTTATCCATATTCTAACTTTATGAAATTATTAACATTAAACAACCTTAGGCGAAATACAACTGACTCATTTCAATAAGGAGAACAGAAGAACAAATAAAAACTAGAAACCACGTGATAAATATTTGCTTTTTGTGTCCTAGCTGGGTACCAGACCTTAAATTCTAGCGCAAAATCTTAGTAACTCATGTATCGCGTCGGTATTTTCCGTAAGGAAACAATGCTACGCGGCGATTAAATCCAAGTTTGTAGGTAGCACACCACAGTAATGTAAGCCACAGCTTCGAATGGCCAGAGAGGGAGGATTTCTTGGATATAGTGAATATTCTGGATTTAACCTTTTACCCCATGAGCATATTGTGAAAAATGGCAGTTTTCATTGAAAAGCCTCCTGTTACAAGTTCAAACTGCTATGAAACTATGAAAAATGCTTCACTACTGATGAAACATGGCACAAATGTTGACTAGATCATAGCCTCTGTAACAGCATGCTCAATCGTGAATTTTCTGTTGCCATGGCAACGGGGGACGTCCCAAAATTGCGAAAAACCACTATTTTGCATTGTTTTTTTCCATCAAAACTGATTTCAAAGTGCTGCAACTTCTCATAATTTAGATAGAGTAAAAGGCTTTTCAGCGTCGGTTACTAGTTACCCTGAGATCGACCTGAGGCCATTTTTAGCCTGTCACATGTCCAAAATTTTCATGGCGATGAGGGGCATGCAAATGCAAATTCCATCAATGAATTGCTCAGTGCATACCCTAGAATGCCAATTTCGGTATTGATAACCCCTTCATCAATTACACTTTGTACTTCTAACAAATTTGTTACAACTGTCCAGACAAGCTTCGTTAAAAGTTCAAACAACATGTTTTGTTCCGTCATTGTTTCTATAAATTTGGCACAAAAAGACTTTTTTTTAAATGCAGGATGTAGCAATAGACTACAGTCCATATATGGTTCTTCGTTGCTTCCCTTGAGGTTTGGAAACATTAGATTTGCAATCTTATGTCATATATGTTCTCAACAAAATGCGTTTTCTTTTTCCAGGTGTAGTTTTGTATTAGAATTATTAGACGTATTACTTGTGGGACATTGACAGCAGGAACTTGAAATTAACTGTGGAGTGCTACCCTGGATTTCGTGGATTTTTTAAGAGAATATTTTAACGGTTCACCATCAGAAATTACGAACTTGTACGGACATATTGGTTCCCGGCCAGATGTATGAATTTAGATTTATTGCAGTTCGTATTCGTCTAGGAGCATTCGTATAGATTTTATTTCAGTATTATGTAACCAACTTTGTATTCGTAAAAGAAAGGACGTTCAAGATCATAAGTTAAAAAACTAAATTATTGAAAAGGAAGAGGTATGCAACATAATATCTAATCACGTAGTTTAAACAAGAAGTAGAAACAATTGATCCTTACATTTCGCAGTATCAAAATACAAATGTTTAACTGTCAATTAAAAAGTAGCAATTAAACTTGTTTAAATCAATTCAAATTTATATTATTATAGATAAGAATTTAATGTATACGAATATAAATTAGATAAATAGAAATTGAAAGATAAACAGCGAATAAATACCCAAATTCTGCTGCATATGTGTCATTATTTTCATTTGGAAAATATATTCACTTTAGAATAAAGTCTACATATGGAATTCATTTTAAACGCTATTGATAAAAAATCGCCGATGAAAAAAACAACAACAACAACAAACAAGATTGCATTTGAGAAAAATGCTATGCCACCGCATGGTTCAAATTTCATAGCTGTGCATCAACATTCAGACAAAAATATGTTTTTTTTTCACTATATGTACATAATGAGAATCAAAGACCCCCAGGGCGGAACCAATTTTGACCCCAGGGCTATAATTTGAACAATCTTGCTAGAGGTTCACTACACAATGTTTCATGCAAAATATCTTAACTCTATCCTTTGTAAATTTAGAGAAGATGATTTTTTAAGTTTTAACTATATACATATAAGATAAACCTATGGCTCCCAGGGGCGGGGCTAATTTTGGCACAAGAGGCAAAATTTAAACAACTTTGGTAGAGTACCTTTATATGATATTATTTAACAAATATTAAACCTCTAAGCCTTGTACTATCAGACAATAAGATTTTTTTTATTTTTTACTATACATTGTATGTATATATTGAAATCAATGACCCCCATGGCGGGGGCAATTTTGACCCCAGGGCTATAATTTGAACAATCTTGCTAGAGGTTTACAACACAATGTTTCATGCAAGATATCTAACCTCTAGCATTTGTCAATTGCTAGAAATTTTTTTTTAAAGTTTTTACTATATACATATAAGGAAAACCAATGACCCCTGGGGCGGGGCCGATTTTGACCCCAGGGCTATAATTTGAACAATCTGGGTAGAGGTCTACCAGACAATGCCTTATGCAAAATATCTAAGCTCTAGACCTTTTGGGTCTTTACAAGGTGTTTTAAGTTCTTACTATATGTACATATAACGAAAATCAATGACCCCGGGGCGGGGCTAATTTTGACCCAAGGGCTAAAATTTGAACAATATTGGTAAGGGTCTACCAGATGATGCCTTATGCAAAAGATCTAAGCTCTAGGCCTTTTGGGTTTTTACAAGAAGGTATTTAAAGTCTTTACTATATGACCAATAGTGAAAATCAATGACCCCCGGGGCGGAGCCAATTTTGACTCCAGGGTTATAATTTGAAAAATCTTGTTAGAGGTCTACCAGACAATGCCTTATGCAAGATATCTAAGCTCTAGGCCTTTTGGGTCTTTACAAGAAGAATTTTTAAATTTATTCTTATAATTCCTTTTGGTTGCCATGGCAACCAGATTTCTGCATGGAATGAAGTTCTTTGAACAACTTTGGAAGCCCTTCACCCAAGGAACAATCCTTCCAAGTTTGGTTGAAATTGGACTGGTAGTTTTTCACAAGAAGATTTTTTAAGTTCACTATATAATCTATATAACACACACACACACACACACACACACACACACACACGCGCACACCAACGCACCAACACACACACACACACACACACACACACACACAGGTAAATCGATATATGCCACCGCATCGCAGATTGCGGTGGCATAAAAAACAAGCGTGTTTGATTGCGCAATGTTTGACTTTAACGTTTTTTTTTAGAATTTCAAACCATTTTGATAAAAATCACATCCACATTGTACATCTGGACTTCAAATGATTAAAATTGAAAAGTAAGAGAATGATTCTACAGACATTGGCACATAATGATAATAGCCTTTGACCAATCGATTGTACTATATCGTTTGTAACAGATATATCATCGCGATATACATGTATAATGCTAATGCAGTGTATGTTTAAGACTGAATACCGCTTATGTGAGGTCGTCAGGCCAAAGTAAAATTCATTTACTACAATGAACAAATATCGTTGATATTAATCAGGAATATCAAACATTTCGCTTGCGGCAATGAAATTATCTCCCGAATAGCACATTAGTCTATGCATTTCAATACACATCGGAACAAAAATCAATGCAGCGTGATTAAGAAGGTGTAAATTCCTATTTCTTGCACCTGTGATATTTTTAAAAGCCTATATAGTAACCATGAGATGAATTGCAACGCTGACTATCAGACCGAAACTTAAGACTGTGGATCAGCTTGTCGGCGCTCTATTGAACAGATGGACAGATATCCCCTTTTTGACCATCAGTATGTACCAGACAGCTGATGACGAGAGGGGGACATCAAACAAGACATTGACGGTAAATAAACCAAATATAAAAATCAACACTTAGACAATGAGTTGATGTTTTATTTTGTGTCGTTGTTTTTTTATTTACTTTTTTAATGTTCCTGTTGTTGCCTTTTTTGTATTTGTTTACTGTTGTTATGTTTTTTAATTTTCTTGTTGTCGTTGTTTTATAATAAAGAAACATAAAGATGACGATTTTCATTAGTGTACATTTAATACGCTTTGACATATTTACATGTTTTCTTATCATATGTTATTGCATTTTGAAATGTTCCGTTTTCTATGAATTTACAAAATATTGACCATTCATGGGTCACAGTGCACGTATAGAATTTATTCATACTTCTTTAGTCTTTTGATTACATTGTCATGCATGTCTAATTTCTTTTGATGATATTGCCTTTTCTTTAGCACGTTCTGCAAAGGTGTGTGTCCAAGTTTGTTTGGAATCTTACCTACATCCTTTGAGAGCAGTTCTACAGTTTCATTCAAGATATGAATTTGTTCACCATCATTAAGATTATTGAAAAGGAGTCTTTCAGTTGCTAAATGAAGCGCTGTCTGACCTTCGCTGTCAACACATGTGTGCGCATTTTGTTTAATGGATGCATTTCTAAGTTTTGGAATCATGGTAAACTTTTGATTTTGTAAAGCATATATTAGAGGTGTTTGTTTTTTTACGTTGGTGCACGTGACCGGTATTTTATGTTCCAAAAGCACCTCTAATAGGCTATAATCATGCTTCCAAACTGCTAAGTGGTAAAGAGGCATTCTTTTATTATCTGATAAATCTAGTACGTAATCGCCTTGTTTGATGTCGTGGCCCAATAGTAAGTCAACTATTTCTGTTTTTCCATTCAAAGCAGCTGAATGGATTGGACACTCATTATTATTATCTCTAAGCTGTAAGTTCGGATTTTGTGTTAAGAGCAACTGAGTAATTTCCAAATTACCCCGTGCACATGCGATATGCAGAGCTGTTTTCTTATCTTTTTCATTTTGATAATCTACGTCGTGATCAAAATACTTGCTTTTCATTATACACGTTACGGCGTTTTTGTTATTTTCTTCAACAAAAATTATCATGGGATTCTTTCCTTCTCTCTTGTATTGGCTAATTGGCATTTTGCTAATGTTTAATACGGTATCAAGCAAAGCGTCATCTGCCTTTTTCATTGCGGAAAGTATAATGTTACAATCAACAGATTGAACCTTCATTTCTTTTGTTAGATAATTTATTCTGTTTTTGTCCCCCTCTACAACTGCCAAAAGCATTGACATATTTAAATCAGTTTCTAATCTGCCCACGCACACATTATGACTTTTCATTTCGGAATAACATGCAAAGGCAAATGCCATCAATGAATTGCTCAGTGCATACACCAGAATACCGATTTCGGTATTCGTAACTTCTTTATCAATTACACTCTGCACATCTAACAAGCTTGTCACAACTGTTCCAACAGGCCGTGTTAAGAGTTCTAACAACAGTTTTTGTTCCCTCATTGTTTCTATAAACGTGGCACAAAAAGACTTTTCTTTGAACGCAGGATGTAACAAAAGACTACAGTTTAAATAATGATCTTCTTTGTTTCTCTTGATTTTTGGAAATATTAGTTGTCCCATTTTCAAGCAAAGCTGATCAAACCGTTTAGGTATGATAATAAGGGTCGTGCCATTTCGGGTTTTGTCGTTAGTTTGTCCTTCAATACAAACATATCTTTCAATAAAAGAGGCGTTACAATACTCTAAAACTGCAGTTTTGTTTTTCTCAAAGGCAACAAGGCCAACTGCATCACCTAATACCTGATGTTGAAATCGAAATGTTTCAGTTTTAGTATCATAATAGACGAAATCTTTGTTATTGGACAAAATGTCACCAATAATTCTCAAAGAACGATACAGGTCATAAGCTAGGTGTTCAATTGGATCTTTTATATAGTTTGGAGTGTTTGCGGGACTTTGTTCTAAATCCATCAAACAAAGCTGTTGGGATGGCTGTGCCCAAAGAACAAAGAATGCAAGAAATGCCTCATCGGTGTTAAAAACACTGTTAAGACACGCTTTTATATGAGTCATCGGTGTTTCAAAAAATGCACCTCCTTTTTGAAATAGGCTTTCTTGGGTGCAAAATAGTCTAGCACATTCAGGAAATCCAATAATAAATGACGACGGTCTATTTGACTGCTTAACGCAATCTTTAATAAGGTCTTTATCTTTTTTCTTTCCATTCATTTCCAAATGACTTTCAACTATTTTTATTTTCTCATTATCCTCAAGTTTTTTCGAAGAGATTTCAAGCATATTGCATTCTCTGATGTGGTGGGAAATAAATAATTTCTTTTGCGCATCATCCAAAATATACGAACGGGATGTGATTATCAATTTTACCTCTTTATTTGAAACTTTAGACATCAATTGCGGAAATATTTTTAGCCATTTCCTACTTTCATATTTGTCAAACATAGTACAACCAAACATGTCATCAATAAGAACAGTTTCAACATCGTGTCTTGAATACATATCCCAGTCCGCAACAGAATTAATCTTTAAACATTTGGCCGGATTGTTAACTAGCTTCTTAGCTATTGTTGTTTTACCTTCCCCTTGAGCTCCTTTTATTACAATAACTCCATCAGTCTCTAACATATTCTTGGCCTCTGTGAACATAGTTGTTTCAACAAAGTACTGATTGGCTAATACATCAGAAACTTCTTTCCTTGACCTCTCTGTTACAAAATCATTTGAAACACAAATACAGTAAACGAAAAATGTTTTATAACATTGATAAAAATAATGGCACGAAACTTACGGAATAGTATTTAATAAAAAAGTTCAAATTTGGAGATACATGATTTAATTTTACACTGTGGCGGTTTGCACAATTGTACAATTAATTTAGGAGTAATGAAACATAATCCATTTATAAGCAAGAGCATTTGAAAAAAGATTATAATATGATGAAAATAAACATTGATATTAAAGGAAATAGAACGTTAAAAAGGCTTACCAAGAGCATTTGCTGAAAGAAAGAAACGTTTGATTTAATGTATGATAATAATAAAAAAGCGTATAATATGAAGGACAATACTTGCTTAATCTATTACATGTATCTATAATTGTGGTATAAGTTTGTTCCATGAACATTTGAGCATTATCAAAACAATAAATGGAGACAAAGTAGAAAATTCTATTTACCGTTGATTTTGACCGTTTGATTCAAATCAAATTAAATAATATAAAACTGCATTTCGACCAGAATTTGCAAAACAATATATATTTCCTCGCCTTACATACCACAGATTTGTAATGTTTAGGATGTGTCGATTATTAGATACTTAAACCTATTGATAATATTCATATCAAAGCAGAAATATAACTTCTGTACAGATAATAAAGGAAATAATTTATGTGTATTTGCATCAATTTTTTGTCCCTTCAATTAAAAAATTTTATAAGTCTTCATTTTATCATCTTTATCAAAGAAAGCTAAGAAAAGGCAGTGCAAACAGTGGTTTAATTAAAGTCAAAACTAATATACTTGTTCATGCAAACAAGGCTTCATCATGCCAATTTTGTTTGAATGAAATGATTGAATAGAGAAAAACAGAATCCCTAAATAAAGTCCAACACAACAAAATTGAAAATGTTGCAGACTCGGTTTGATTGAGCCTGTTCATGGACGGTACTTGAAAGTGCAAGTTACCGTCCACGCCCCCTAGCATCGGCTTAAGCAGATTTCAACATTTAACACGAAAATGGTAAAATTTTGAATTTAAAAACATCCGCAGATGTGTTCATACGGCGGTTATCATGGAACCTTCAATGTGACACAGTAGTGCCATTCCATGAAAAGCGGCGTACGGTCCCCAAGTAAAAGAATGCTTTTGCCCTAAACGAGAAAACAATGGGCGGAACTCAATAAAATGGAATTTTGAAAGGAGGTCTGGGGTTATGAAGCCTGCATATCACAGGTAAGACGTCAAAAGACAATTTTAAAAAGCAGGCAAAATATCTTAAGGGGTGATTATACAGTATTCAAGTAGGAATACTGGAACCACCCAAGTTGTAAAATGGCAAAAAAGAAGAAACTTAAAGTACCACATAACATGTATACACAACAATAATGTCGTGCTGAACGATCTTCGAGAATCGAAAATATAACATCACTCTATGAAAAATGCCAAGATATACTAGTGTTCTAAGTTATGCGTAAGTTTGTTTATATCAAATAAGAAAATAACATTGCAAGAACTGTTTATATCCATCTCTTAATAACAACGAATATCAATAGCCAATTTTAACAGAAAATCTCATTTAAAAAAGAGGCATAACGCTAAAGATATATTTCAAAGTTTTGAAATAATTTTACCTAATTAGCAATTTTTATTACAATTCTAAGTTTAAAAGGGGCATAACTCTAATATTATAGCTTTCAGAATAATGCACATTATCTAACGACTGCGTCTTTACAAGATAAGCAATTACATTTTGTTTTCGGTGTTTAAAGCTTCGTGTTAATATCTATTACAATGTTTGAATAAAAGAATACGTAACAGTTTTTGCCCGATGTCATCGACGAGGACTCAGTGATCATAATAGCTCGACTTTAGCTAAAAATGAATCTACTTCATTGCAGTGCACAAATTGTCGACGTTGGAAAGAATAAACATTAATTTATAGGGACACAGTCCATTCTAGTCAATTAATTTTCTCCATTCCATCTTTAAACAACATCTTACACTTTGAATAGAATAGAATAGAGGTAAGCTCGTAAAATGATACAGACTTGATACTTTAAAAAAAAACATTGTAGCGTAATCAACACATAACCTTACCTTTTGGACTGTGCTCTTTTATTGTTTGAACCACAAACCCTTCCAAAGTTTTCTCCATCTCAATCCATTGATTCAAATTGTTAAGAATAGCATTTTCAAGTTCTTTGTCTATTGTATCTGATTCGAGTTTGTCCAACTTGGATTTTAGATCTGGAATGTCCCTTGATCCAAACCGCACCAATACCTGATGGAAATTTTGTTACAGTGTTAAATCACATTTTGAAAGAAAAACGTTTGATGTACTGAATTTAGAAGGGTTTTTACTAGGTTTTAACAGGTTTCAAATAGTGATTAACATGACCATTCTGACTTTCTGACATCTAAAACATTTGTATTAGAACAGTTCAATAGACGAAATACTTGTAAATGTAGCATAATTTGTAACTATAAAATGGAACACCCAAAAAAGCACACTCTTTGTAGCACATTAGATATCTCATCATTATCTAAAGTTAAACACATATTTGCTTAAAACGACAGTAGTAAAGGTGGATTTTACTCAAAATATCCAGCTACGTACAAACATCTGGGTAAATGGTATCCCTCGGAGGCATCGAAAACATCAATATTATATAAGAAATTCGATTTAATTGAGTTTGTTCATTAAAGATAATGTAAAAGTGCAACATCTCTCATGCCCCCTAGCACCGAATGAACCTTTTCTTAAATAATACAATAAGACATAGTTTTGCCACTTTAAAATTTGTGTAATTTTACGAACAAAATTGATGACATATTGACCGAATGTATGTGTATATGATTATTTACCTCAGTTACGTCTTGCCAAAGTTTCCGAAATACAGTTTCAGTCAGTCCAGTTTTCGCCTTATGTATAATCTTGAAAACAAAATAAGAACGTTGTATGACACACAAATCCTGTATAAGGTTTTCAAATTAACAACTCAATACCTCAGTTTTAAACTAAATCAGAATCTGCAACGATAAAGTCATAATTTTTATTTCCTTTTTGTAATTTAATAATATAAAATGACTGTCACTACAAACAAAGAAGAAAATAACCAGTTATGCCGATGAAACTTGCGTGTGGAAGACATGATTATGCGGCAGATTAAAGTTTGTATTTTTTTTTTGGGGGGGGGGGGATTCAGATGCACTCCACTGTTAAAATTGGTATAGTTTACTTAAGTGTTTTATTGTATTGTCCGTTCCTATCATGTTTTCCGTTCATATGATGCTACAATGGCATCTGGCAAACACTTATGCTGCACGTTTTACCTATTTCCAACAACCACCAACGTAAATACTTTAACATCCAGTCTGATTCGTTATTTCTAAACATTTTAATAATTGATTAAATAATACTTTAAAAAATGGGTCAAAGACAGAAAAGGCCGGGTTGCATTTGAAGACCAAATATCATGAGGCTGTAATGTTATGTAAAAAATTTACCATTGACCATTAATGTTGAAAATTTAACTAAGTTGGTAAACAGGAAGTGGATGAGCTACACACCTGAAATCGGATCCCACGGTATGGAACCATGTGTCAATGCTATATGCCAAATATCAAGAGGCTGTGATAAGTAGTTGCAGAGAAACTGTTACGAAAATTTCCTACCATTCACTATTAATGTCGAAAATTTAACTAAGTGGGTAAACATGAAGTGGATGAGCTACACACCTGAAATCGAATCCTACAGTATGGGACCATTTGTCAATGCTGTATGCCAAATATCAAGAGGCTGTGATAAGTAGTTGCACAGAAAACTGGTACTAAAATTTCCTGCCATCACCATTAATGTCGAAAATTTAACTAAGTGGGTAAACAGGAAGTGGATGAGCTACACACCTGAAATCGAATCCCACGGTATAAGACCATGCGTCTAAGCTGTATGCCAAATATCAAGAGGCTGTGATAAGTAGTTGCTGAGAAAACTGTTACGAAAATATTTTCCCCGCCCAACCGCCCGGCATTCACCATACTATAACCCGGATTTGCACCTGTGCAACCGGCCAAAAAGGCATGTATTGTACTTAAAATAAAATAGCTTTCTCTTTTATTAATATTTCATTTAGTTAATATCGGTCTGGTCGGTGCTTATCAGCTATTTAACACATATGCATTGTTGTGATGCGGAGAAAAATTATCCGTAGTCAGTGTCGTACTTTTCTAAGATAAAAAACACAGTTTTGGAGTAAATCGGAAGAAATAGAAAGCCAAGCTAAGCAATTTTTTCACTTTCATTCGAAACACCCTGACTATTATTTATTACAATCTAGGATTTATTAAGGATTGAAAGTAAAGCCCCGTCACTTCAGATGTAAACAGAACACATGGTGTATTTTTGTAATATAAGAGGAATGTATTTATTTAACATCCAACGAAAAGTCAATTTTGGTAAATCTATAACTGAACTATATTTCTGACAATAAGAATCAATTAAACCAATGCTAGACAAACCTGAAAAATCGTGAACAGAAATACATTTCAAAAACATAGGAAATGGAATATAGATAATGTGCCTTTTAGTACTAGGTCTTTGAATTTACTTAATTTAAGTGAACTTATACACACCATTACGACTTTTAATAACTAAAGTTACAAGTCCCAGCAATTATATAATACTTGTGTACATGGTTAGTTATTTGAGTGTAGGTTAGACCAAAATACTGTATCCGTTATGTGTACATATATACAATAGTGTCCGTTATCCTTATTAGAAGTTTGACGGAAAGGGCGGAGAATTTTGTTCACCTTTGCTTAAAAAGAAAGCTAAATAGCACGATTGACAGAATTGTTGAATGTTTTTAGTTTCTTAATTTAAATCCAGAATGAAAAAGTATTTTACACTCTTTCATATACTGTATGTACCAATTTTACCTATGAATGTTCATTCAAAAATGCATTAAACATTTCTCTTACTACTTCTCTCAAATTGCTTTTTATTTTTGCACATAGAAAATCCGTTGATAGGCCTTTGACATTTATGTTGCTTACACAGGTGCTTCAAAGGTACCTACCTCTGATTACAATACCGACGGTTTTAAAATGACTAAAATAATGTTAAAATTCTAGATAAATGTAACAAAAGATATAAAAACTTAAATAAGCTCCAGCAATGGACTGACCTTTACTTGCCAAATAAAAATTCAACTTGGATAAAAAAAGAACAAACTAAACTTTTAAAGATGTCGAAAACACCAGAGAGGCTAGACGGATAACAAAAAAGAAACACTCGAGAATAAATATCCAAGATCAGGTAGCCTATTTCGGTCACTCGTTCAACACAGTCACAAAAAGAATTCTGACTGCGTGTCGGAGCAAACGCAATGTAGGGATTACGTTATCATTTAAATAGAAGAAGATCTCTTAGAAAGCATACTGTATTGTTTCCATATTCTGAATACTATTTTATCTGAAGCTTCTGAAATTAAAATTTACATTGGACGACATTAAAATGGAAGCGATTGATAATGTTTTTCAAGATAAAAGTAAAACACAAAATCCAAAGTCCAAAATATAATAACAATATACAATGTATACATGTTTATGCCTATAACCGTTACATTTTCAGAAGGTAAAACTAATATGACAAGGAGTTTCTTTTGAAATCCAGGGATTTAATTAGGTAACGTATGTACTGTTACTGACGGACAAAATGAATTTATAAATAAATATTTATAAACATACTGTATTTCTTAGGTTTCTGATGCGCACTATTTCAGCTTCATCAGAATGATCGTTGACAGCAGGTTCATTGCCTTCAAACCATCCTGTATAATTCCTGTCACAAAATATAGCCCTGAGTAAAGCAACTAGAAGAGTCATATCATAATCTTCAGATGATGATAATGCACCTGAGCTTGGGTAAATCTTTTCTAATTGCGATTCCTTTAAAATACCTCTCAACTTCAACTTTTGTAGTTCTAATTTAATGTCCGGATCGATTATCGATCTAGCTTCCGTGGAGAATTTTCTGTCTAGAACACATCTTAAGACTAGACCACCTCCTTCGATAATAAGGTAGTACAATTTTAACCCCCTTGTGTCATCCCTCTTTACCACAAGCGTTGTTGCCATTTCAGTTGTGGATTTCTTCTGCAAAAATAACATTTACATATTAAAAACAAAGGTTTCATTTCTCATCAATATTCCAATGTTACCTTAATTTTGATTTGTTTTAATGCTACTGGCGTATTATTATTTTATTTTACAAAAATGTCTACATGATAGGTTGTGATAAAACATCAGTTGAATTGGTGTCGCATAGATATTTATTAAACGGTATTGTTTTGGCAATATTGGCCTTATATATTTGAATATTCAATGACCTTTCGTCGATTCCAAAGTAAATCATACGGATTTTAAAGTATGGCATAACGGTATACTTGGTTTATGTAAAACTTAAAGTTACTTACATAACACTTGCCTAAATAGCCTCAGTGATATCTTTAGTTTCAAATTGAAGGCTGAATATCAAATTCTTATCGAAACATTATTTCTTTTATGTTTTTATATTTACTCGTATTTTATATTTATTATATTTTGCAAAAATTTAACTACTAAGTTTTTGAACATGCTAATCACCCATTGTTCGACTGTACCAATTAAAATTATGAACTTTATTTTACATGTACATCTATGTATCAAAGTTATGATTTTTTAAAAGAAAAGACACAAGAATAAATTATTATCCACCATGTACTATTGTTGCATATATTATAAAAAAATAATTTAAGAAATCTGAAAAAAAGTTTGTTGAGGATTCGAACTTGAAATTTAGCAACTGCTATGCTTTCATGCTTACCACTAGGTCATCGGGACGTAAATATAGAATAAAGTATCGAGTTCCTATCATCAAAAACAATGAGTACATTAATCGTAATAAATTAAAGAAACTAACGAAAAGGCTTCCGAACGTTAATGAATCTCAGGTCAATTTTGCCAAACAATAATATTTGCAGATGAAC
>NW_026854719.1:0-35042 GCF_026571515.1 Ruditapes philippinarum | reverse complement strand
TTATGGGAATCATCAATACCAAGAGGAGAATGCGCATATCGTCGGCTTGTTCCGGCTCAGACACTTTAACTCAGAGTTATGGCCTTGATTAGTTATGTAGTATGCATATGGAGTAAAAATCGTTTCCGTACTACTTCCTCTTGCAACTACTGGCCTGGAATTCAACGAAACTTTATGGGAATCATCAATACCAAGAGGAGATGCGCATATCGTCGCTTGTTCCGGTCAGACACTTTAACTCAGAGTTTCTGGCCCTTGATTAGTTATGCAGTATGCCTATGGAGTAAAAAATCGTTTCCGCCCTACTTCTCTGCAAATACTGGCTGGAATTCAAACGAAACTTTATGGGAAACTTCAATACCAAGAGGAGATGCGCATATCGTCGGCTTGTTCGGGTCAGACACTTTAACTCAGAGTTATGGCCCTTGATTAGTTATGCAATATGCATATGGAGTAAAAATCGTTTCCGGAGTACTTTCTCTGCAACTACTGGCTGGAATTCAACGAAACTTTATGGGAATCATCAATATCAAGAGGAGATGCGCATATCGTCGGCTTGTTCCGGTCAGACCCTTTAACTCAGAGTTATGGCCCTTGATTAGTTATGTAGTATGCATATAGAGTAAAAATCGTTTCTGCACTACTTCTCTGCAACTACTGGCTGGAATTCAACGAAACTTTATGGGAACCTTCAATACCAAGAGTAGATGCGCATATCGTCGGCTTGTTCCGGTCAGACACTTTAACTCAGAGTTATGGCCCTTGATTAGTTATGCAGTATCCATATAGAAAAATATTTGTTTCCTCGCTACTTCTCTGCTACTTCTGGCTGGAATTCAATGAAACTTTATGGGATACTAAGAGGAGATGTGCATATAGTCGCCTTGTTCCTTTTAGATACTTATAACTCAGATTTATGGCCTTTGATTAGTTATGTAGTATGCATAAATCTCATTGGCATTTCCAGATTTTACTATTTAACACAAAGTTATGGCTCTGTTATTGCCCTGAATATTTATCAAGTTCAAAGAATATTACTGTTTATGCCATGATTAATATATAAATAAAGCCTTATGTCTTCAGTTGTTGTGTTAATAATAACCAGTACTCGGCGGGGGATATAAATTCAACGAATTTGCTTGTTGAATAATGTACTGTGTTTCTAACACTTATCTCTTTAATAATTGAGGCAACAAATAAGGTTGCAAACAATCATATATACTAATTGAGTACAATATGTATTTGGCAGGGATTGTTTTGAACTTTGAAATGAAAACGAGAGTAACGTTTGAACCATTAATGATTTATATTGGAACAATATGTGGTGCAGATCCACGAAGGTACAATGTACTTGTTTACATTTTATGACGAAACAAGTTTCGGTTTATGCTACGCTGAAAACAAGCGACATTATGTGATAAAATGATGATATATTATATCAGGGTCTTTCAAATAGAAAGACCCTGATTATATGGAATGCTTTTTCACGTGTCATGACAACACGCCAGTTTTGTAATTTATGCTAAAATGTACCTTTTTGAACTTTGCTTTGATGTGTATAATTTGTAATAAAATATACAGGCATGTCGATTATTACATATTAAAGAATAAATGTTAACGCAGATACGTTTTCACTGTGTGTGAATTATCACGGATATACCGTATATTTATGGTTCTCCACTTGAATGAATGACAGAATAATATACCAGTAAACATAGCAAGAAATTTAGTAACTGGATCAATGAGTTTATTCAGACAAGAAGCCAGCCCGTGCAGAATAAAAATGTACCTTATGACACTCAGTAAAAAATCAGTTTAGGTTATAACTTGTATAAATTAGGAAACTCGATCCGTCACCCCTAGACATAACAATGTTTTGGTGTGTTAGTAAACATCTTGGCGCCTTCTCGGGTTTAATACGATATATCAGTATTAGTTTAAAGATAACTGTACATGAAATTATATAATAAAATTTATCAGTCAATATTTATCTATTAAAATGTTATATCTATCTTCCATTAATGTCAAACCCCTCGCGGGGACGTCGACATGTCTGCGCGTCAAAAATCGCAAGAAGGTTAAAAAGAGTTGTATAAAAGAGGATAGAAGTATATTTAAAAATGTTAAAAACAGGGGCTGGAAAACTAGGGTGAGACATGTACCGTTCGATGCAAGCTATGGCTGCACTGAACAGCTCTGGGGTAGGGAGTAGGGCAACTGCAGGGGGTAGGTGGTTCCAGTGGTATACTGTCCTAGGAAAGAATGAGAATTTATAATAGTCTGAAGTTGCTGTATAACCTATAACATAAGGGATGGCCATGGCGTGATATTCGGGACAGGGGTGTCAAATATTCTTCTATAGGGATAGCATCCAGACCATGGTGAATCTTATAGAGAAGGGATAACCTAGCATCCATACGTCTGAGTTCCAGTTTTCGAAGGTTAAGGGGGTGAAGCATGTCCGTGACGCTAAAGGTCTGACCATAGTCTAGCTTAATCCATGCTCTTTGCTGCTCTTCTTTGGACATTTTCGATTTGATCTATTAGAGTTTTTGGTGTGGGGAGACCATACTTCGGAACCATATTCAAGCTGGGGTCTGACTAACGTCTGGTAAGCGATGGACTTAATGGATTGGGATTTAACCTTTATGTTTCTGCGAAGGAATCCTTAGGGTTTGGTTTGCTTTCTTGGATGTCCTGTCTATATGGGCATCCCATGTGAGGTTTTCTGATATATCCACGCCTAGGTATTTAGCTGAGGTAACCGATTCTAATTGGACTCCATGAAAGTAGTATTGTGTTGGAATAGGATGTTTCCTTTTTGTGACGTGGATAACTTGATACTTGGAGGGGTTAAATTCCATATCCCACTCCAACTCCCACTTTTCTAACCGATTAAGGTCATTTTGGAGGGTGGCTGATTGGTTTGCAGACATCAGAGCAATGCATATATATAGTCGTATCGTCTGCAAACAAGCGGACTTGGGAATTTATGTTATGTGGGAGGTCATTTATATAGGCAAGAAACGGGGAGGGGGCCTAGAACAGAGCCTTGGGGACACCTGAGGATACTGCATGGGATGGGATTTGAGCAGCTGCCATTCAGCACAACAGACTGCTGCCTGTTATCAAGAAAACTTTTGACCCATTTTAAAGTTTGACCTCTGATTCCATAGTCATGTAATTTTCAGCAGTACTTTCTCATGGCTGAAAGCCTTACTGAAATCTAAAAGAATCAGATCTGCTTGTTTTTTCTCATATACTGACGTGGCCAGGTCATTTACCAACATTACAAGTTGCGTAACACATGACCTTTTTCCCTGAAACAATGTTGGAGGTGGTAGAGGATGTTATGGATGGTGAAGTGTTTAACAATGGAGGAGGAAACTATGTGTTCCATAACCTTACACAGAACACATGTTAAGGAAATTGGCCTATAATTGACAGGGACTGACCTATCGCCTTTCTTGAAGATTGGGGCTACATAGGCAGATTTCCATTGGGATGGCAACGAGCCTTCATCAATGAACTTTTGGAAGATAACCTTTGGAGAGAGCTCTTTGGAAAGTGTGTTGAGAACAATTGGTTTAATTTTATCTTGACTACAGGCCTTATGATGTTTTATGTTATTGAGAACTTTCTCAGAATACATATATTTTTTGTATGTTGAAAAAAGTTGTCATAATGTTACATCAAGCAATGCATGTCAAAAGGAAGAAAACGGACTTAAGTCTTAATATATTTAAAATGTGTATTTGTGATATGTTTTCAGAGCCTTGCTGAATGTCGGACAGCAAGCATCCTAGTGAAACTTCAACTCCTGTGGGGACAAGTACAGCGTGTTTTAGATCAGTTGGGAAACGGTGTGCCGACAGGCTCCAACATATGGGCTCAGCTTGTAACAATAAGTTAGTAGAACTTGATATGTTTTCTTTCCATCTTATATATAGATTGATCATTCACGCGGTGCTCAGTAGATACCGTTACCCATGTGCTTAAGCTTCTAGCCATACTCCATTAATTAATAAATTATATTTATCTGTTCAAAGTATACATGTATCTGAGCAAAAAAAAAGTTGCCTCTATAATTGTTCAAATTATTTGCATATCTATGCCACTAGAATACAATTCATTCTCAACTGAAAAAAATCTGATTTATGTTCAATGTACATATACTGAATGTACTATCTAAACTGCAATCCAGCCGATTGTAAAAAATGGACACTCCGTATTATATATCATGCTATAAAATAAGATATGCATATGCCGAATATCCATTTCAAGTGGTTAGTTAACAGCTGCTATACCTCATATGTTGTGATCAGCTTTATCGTATGAAATAACGGCAGTTCAACATTACAGTGTCTTAAATGGCGTCTCTCAAACAGTCTTTTTAAAGGCGCCAACTATATTTTCGTCGTATTTACTGTAGCATCCCTCTCTATGACTGTAGCTTGAGGCCGTAATCCTTAAAGAAAGTTACATACATGTATCTCCCTCCATAAAATAAGGAGCTCGGGACACATCATGCCTACACCTATACATGCTAATATATAGGTAAATCCCAGCCCAGACATACTACTACAAGTTCTCTTTCTTTCCAACAATAATCTTCTACTCTATAGAACACCCATCATTGTCCTATTGCCTTCATTTGGCATGTTCAATGCGGCCACTTTGAGCACTATTAAACAGATATCCAGATTGCTTAATATACTTAAAAAAAAATTGACACCGCCTTTTTCAAATGTACGTTATAGTTTGGTTCTTTTACCTTTCTTCGGATTGACGCGAGGGCTGTTTTCTTCCTGGGGTTAAAAGGAATGTACTGTACATAGATCTAAAAAGGGCTTTTCAAATGTCTTTTTAAAAAAAAATCCCGATCTCTGCTGGTGCTTGAATCGTACGCGGAAATTTATCATAAGCTCTGATACATGTTGTTTATTCGGATTGAAAATTCGTTGTAACATTTCAAATTTTTATCTTTTAAAGAAAATTATAAGTTGCGTTAATATTTAGTGGTATGTAGCCTTAAATGTGTACCGGATGCGGAAAAATTGAGATTATCAGAACGAGGCTATTTCCCGCCATTGCCAAAACAAATGCATGTGTGATTCATCAGTGATCATAATTTGTGTCACAGCTAGATTTCTAATTAGTTAATGACTGTATGTTAACGAATTTCAGTATGGCAGACTATCTTATTACTGGCGGAACAGGGTACGTACCAGATGATGGTCTAACAGGTGCCCAGTTGTTCTCACACGGTGATGGATTCACGTACAAGTGAGTAGCTTAACTCACAGGGGGAAGACACTGTGATCTGACATTAGCCCGGCCCCCTCCCCCCAAAGGCCCTGCTACAACCCATAAAAAATATCAATGGAAGTTGATTTGCACAATAAAAATTCATAAAAACAATATTCTGACACGTTTCGACGATTTTCATTATATCCCTATACTATAAGTTATAACGAGGGTTCCGTCTTCTATGCGCTTCCAGCGCTTTGATACTGTCCAAGTTCATATCTAGCATCGAAACTCAGCCAAAACTCAATATAATTTTAAAAACATGGTCTCGATCAACGCAGCATTGATAAATGTATGTAATAACAACAGTCAATTTTGGAAATGTTGGCAACTTATTTTGATACAACTCCCGAAATTGCCGGTGACTTGAAATCTGACAAGATCTGATTCACGTAAACATTGAAATGTTTACGACTGAATTGCATCAGAAACGCTAAAATGCGTAGAAAATTTAATTGCATCTGCTAAAACAAAATATTCAATAAACCTTACCACAAAAATACACTCCGAATCTATTTCCTATCGTGGCGTAACGATCAAAGTCTAATCCGATCTTCCCGTCTTTTCTCATGCCTCCATTACACAAACTTGACCCGGAAAAGGTAATGCACAACTCTGTATGGTTCTCGTCCTCGCTTATATGACGGCGTCCGATTCGGTACCAGTACTTTGCAAACATAAACACGTGTTAATATAGCGCCAATTTCGAAAGTTTGTCTAGAACTGTTTTCGCACATTTTCTGTCGATATAGTACAGAAATCACAAAATGTCAATAGTTTCCTGGTAAACACATTAATAAAACACTGTATTTGTACACTGGAGCTGCCAATATTTTATACACGTGTTCAGGGCTCACACTGGCTTTGTAAAAATAATAGCCAACATTTTAACATTTTAAAAAATTATAGCCAAAACTGCGACGGACTTTTTTTAATGGTGCTGTGATTGACAACATACACTGTTGGCTTATGTAATGTTAAATAAACTACAAATGTATAATCATTGAACTTAATGTTATATTTACTATTGTTTTTTATATGTCGCGAAAACATGTGACAAAGTAAAAAACCGTCTGTTCATTTTATTTCATTTCGTTTGTTTTAATGTACATTAATGTCTAAGTTACCATTTTTGATACCTAAAGCTTTTTTTTATTGTCAAACCAACATTCAAAACATTTTATTTCACGAATAGAACATTTACATCACACGACCATTTTTTAAATGAGGTGTACATAGATCTACTGTAGTTCTAAATATCAACTTACCAACTTTTTTTCCCTTTGGATTTTCATGCGATCGTATGTTTTCAATTTTAAGACTGGAACATCCACTTACAAAAGAATTTACCATCTTGGCATTTCTACACACTGTGCAAAACATTAATTTATTTTTGGCGTCATATTCTAGCCAGTCTCTAGTGTGCTTCCATTCTGGCCTGAATTTCCTGATTATTTTCTCATTTTGTTAAGGTAATTTAACTTCAACACTTTTATCTAACTGCCTTTCTTCATAAGAACAAATTTCTCCATTATTTACATCAACCTTATTTTCAGCACTATCACTTTGTAACTCACGATCTTTACAAAATCCAAATGCACTTAATTTCCTAACTTTCAAGTCACTTTTTAGTGGCGATAACTTACGTTTAGGACGACCCATTTTGACAGAAAAAGGATCACTAATTCGGATTGTCCACATTTTACCTTTATATTGTTAATATTTTTTGAGTAAATTATCATTGTTTTTCACTGGCGATTCAATCAGACACCCTTGTACAATAATTTGTTTAAAAGATGAAATAATTGTAATTAGACCAATTTACGGGCGGTTCGATTAAAGTATCAACATGAATATGAAGGCCGATGCTAATTAACTTTAATTGTTTTATTGATATACCGCAAATCGGTATATTTTTAAAGTACCCCTGCTATTTGTTTGTCACGCCCGAAATACACGCCTCTGGCGATAACAATCAACATAATAATCGACACGTGTTATTAATAAACACCGCTACTGCAGTAGAGGTATGCAACCTTTATCGATTTTCACACTTCGCTACAATTATGAGCGCCGAAAAAAAATATGGAGGATGATTATAAAATAATCGCCAGTTTCTTTCGCCAAAATGAAAAAATATTCGCCATCTTTATAAAATAATCGCAAATGGCGACCATGGCGACTGACAGCGTGAGCCCTGCGTGTTTATGTTTACAAAGTACTGGTACCGAATCGGACGCCGTCGTTTAAGCGAGGACGAGAACCATATAGAGTTGTGCATTACCTTTTCCGGGTCAAGTTTGTGTAATGGAGGCATGAGAAAAGACGGGAAGATCGGATTAGACTTTGATCGTTATGCCACTATAAGAAATAGATTCAGAGTGTATTTTTGTGGTAAGGTTTATTGAATATTTTGTTTTAGCAGATGCAATTAAATTTTCTAGGCATTTTAGCATTTCTGATGCAATTCAGTCGTAAACATTTCAATGTTTACGTGAATCAGATCTTGTCAGATTTCAAGTCACCGGCAATTTCGGGAGTTGTATCAAAATAAGTTGCCAACATTTCCAAAATTGACTGTTGTTATTACATACATTTATCAATGCTGCGTTGATCGAGACCATGTTTTTAAAATTATATTGAGTTTTGGCTGAGTTTCGACGCTAGATATGAACTTGGGCAGTATCAAAGCGCTGGAAGCGCATAGAAGACGGTACCCTTGTTATAACTTATAGTATAGGGATATAATGAAAATCGTCGAAACGTGTCAGAATATTGTTTTTATGAATTTTTATTGTGCAAATCAACTTCCATTGATATTTTTTATGGGTTGTAGCAGGGCCTTTGGGGGGAGGGGGCCGGGCTAATGTCAGATCACAGCGTCTTCCCCCTGTGGCTTAACTTAAGCTTAAGCCTTAAGGTCTTCAGCGTACCATTTTTTATACTATGGCATGACGTGAACGCTGAAGACAGACCCGTAGGGAAAGTCCACAAATAATTGTGCCAGAAATCTGACACGCTCGTATTCATTCTTCGGACATGCCGTGAAGTAAAGTCATGGAGTTGAATAGACTGTGGTAAAGTGAAACATATCTTGATAAAACCACAGTGGATTCTGTCATTTTTTCCTTTCCCACTATACTGGTTGGGGAGATAACTTTGGCTGGTTGATAAACTCGGCTTTTTATAATTTAATCAACTTATCGGCTTTTTATACCCCCAAAAACGAAGTTTGGGGGGGTATATAGGAGTCACCCGGTGGTCGGTCGGTCGGTCGGTCCAGACGTCCGTTGCATTTTCCTTGTCCGGAGCATAACTTGAAAACTAATGGTTGGAATTCAATATTACTACATACAATGGTCAAGCACATTGAGAGGAAGTGCAGTGCACAAGAACCATAACTCTATCTTGACTAATTACAGAGTTATTGCCCTTTGTTACTTTTCCTTGTCCGTGGCTTAACTTGAAAACTACTGGTTGGAATTCAAAACAACTTCATACAATTGTCAAACACAATAAGGGGAAGTGCAGTGCACAAGAACCATAACTCCATCTAAAGTAATTACAGAGTTATTGCCCTTTGTTGCTTTTCAATTGCCTTCTTTTTTTTTGTCCGGAGCATAACTTGAAGACTACTGGTTGGAATTCAATATAACTTCATACAATGGTCAAGCACATTGAGAGGAAGTGCAGTGCATAAGAACCATAACTCTATCTAAAGTAATTACAGAGTTATTGCCCTTTATTACTTTTCCATTGCTTTCTTTTGTCCGGACCATAACTTGAAGACTAATTGTTGGAATTCATTATAACTTCATACAATGGTCCAGCACATTGAGAGGAAGTGCAGTGCACAAGAACCATAACTCCATCTTGACTAATTACAGAGTTACTGCCCTTTGTTTCTTTTCCTTGTCCAGTGCATGACTTTAAAACTACTGGTTGGAATTCAAAACAACTTCATACAATGGTCAAGCACAATAAGGGGAAGTGCAGTGCACAAGAACCATAACTCCATCTTGACTAATTACAGAGTTATTGCCCTTTGTTACTTTTCCATTGCTTTCTTTTGTCCGGACCATAACTTGAAGACTTATTGTTGGAATTCATTATAACTTCATACAATGGTCAAGCACATTGAGAGGAAGTGCAGTGCACAAGAACCATAACTCCATCTTGACTAATTACAGAGTTACTGCCCTTTGTTACTTTTCCTTGTCCAGAGCATAACTTGAAAACTACTGGTTGGAATTCAAAACAACTTCATACAATGGTCAAGCACAATAAGGGGAAGTGCAGTGCACAAGAACCATAACTCCATCTTGACTAATTACAGAGTTATTGCCCTTTGTTACTTTTCCTTGTCCAGAGCATAACTTGAAAACTACTGTTTGGAATTCAGTACAACTTCATACAGTTGTCAAGGACATTCAAAGGAAGTGCAGTGCACAAGAGCCATAACTCCATTTTGACAAAATACAGAGTTACTGCCCTTTGATACTTTTCCTTGTCCGGAGCATAACTTAAAACGTACTGGTTGGAATTCAAAACAACTTCATACAATGGTCAAGCACAATAAGAGGAAGTGCAGTGCACAAGAACTATAACTCTATCTTCAGTATTTATAGAGTGTTTGCCCTTTGTTCTTTTTCTTTGTCTTTCTGGACTTATTACAGAGTAATTCAATTAAACTTCATCAATGGCCAACCACATTGAAAGGAAATGCAACATACATGAACCACAATTATCTTTAATTGCCCACAACCATAACTCTATGTTTCAATTCTTTTACAAGGTATTCTGTTACTAGTAACATCCTAATTTCCGAAGCAGACTTGTGGGGGTATTAATCACATTTAGTGATAGTTCTAGTTTAATGTAATCAAGCTGACAATCTCGTACAAACGCTGGAATTCGACAATATCTGGAAATTTTGTCAAGTTTGGTAAGATATTTAAAAAATAGCACAGACATTTACCCGTTTGTTTAAAAAACGTGCCTATAAATAGTACGGGAAATCCGATTGCTGTACGCATGCGCAGTAGATGCTCATTTTGAGGCCCGTACAGGGTTACTTTTATATATTAACCGACTACCGGTAAAGCAGACGATGTTCACGGATACATTTTGTCAATTTTGTCTTGCAAACTCAGAAAAAGTCCGATTGCACAAATAATCTTTTAGTGCAATGGATTGAAAAACTGATGTTAAATGCTCCTTTATATGTTTTGTGTAGGTTGAATACCACTAAATTAATTTCTTCTTCACTCTGTTAAATTACGAAGTTACCCAAGCCAAAATACATTTGAATCACTAATTCTAAAAATACATATTTCGTATGTTAATAAATGAAAATGCATGTATTTTTACAAAAAAGTATCGAGTTTTTTGTTGTTTTTTTACATAACATTGTATAAAAGTAACAGTCCTTATTGAAAATTTCTGATAAAAAATATTTTTTTATAATTTGACATATATGAATAGCAAAGGAATAATGAAATGTCTAAACATGTTATTCTACGTTTTAATTTACTCATTAAAAATGATTTAAGAAGAAAAACAAAGAGCCGAAATTATCTACTCGCGCATGTTAAAAATGTGCTTTTTACGTACCTCTTCCAGGGCCTCTCAAAATTACCCGGCTTGTTTCTAAATATAACTTTTATGGTGATACCGGAAAATCAAAGAGCTGAAGTTTATTATGTTGCAAGATTCATCAGAATATGTAAACAAATAAATGAAATATGCCCCAAAAACACCGATTTTCGGCCAAGTTTATCTCCCAAACCAGTATATATAATATAACAAGGGATACAACTCAAAATTGTTCACTTCATGAAAAAGTAGATAGAACGCAGTATACAACATTTTTTTTTTCTTTTGATTGTTGGACACTGATGAAAGAATCGATAATTAAAAAAAATGACTCACTTTGTTACATGGACAAGATATTATTAAAAATACCCTTTCAAGTTTCATTTTTACACACGTTCGTAAAATTTGTTTGTAAAATTACACTTGTAAAACGACATCTAATGCAAACGTATGTTCATTTAAGAAAGTTTAATCATGTAATCGGTTAAATATCAATCATCCACCACCATCAATGATGCAATCATTAACTTCTGGTACAAATTATTGTAACAATTTTTGTTTGTTTTGATAATTTCTATCCTCGGCTTCCATTTTGATGTTGCCCGTATGTTTCATGCGTAATTCCAACTTCTGTTAGTGACTGTCAATTTTATTGGTTAATGAATAATAATAAACCAGATAATAACGGCGTATAGCCGCGACGAATTGCGTTTTTTTCATCAGCCAATGAAAATACGCGAAACTTAAACACACCTGCAAAATGGACGACAACTTGACAGCCAATGTAAATATTGAAATGTTAGCTATTTCCTACAATGTTACAGGTTTTAATGATGTGTTTGTAGTAGAACTTGGGTTATGACTCGTTCATATATGTACTTCTACAATAACTTTGATGGAATAGAGGATATTTTATACAGTTTACACATGTGAATGCATTTTACGAACCCGTGCTGGTAGTGCGAGGTCACGACTTGTATCCCTTGTATATATTATATATATATAGAGAGATTTAATAAAATAATGACAGATTTCCCTGTGGATAAAACTAGAGTCACCGTAGCAGTGCTCAACCAGTTTTTCACAAAATCACATAAAAACTCTTTCAGAAAGGAAACTTATTTTTGTAACATTGCTGGCCCTTTCAAACTCACAATAAGCTAAAGCTTTTTAATTTATTATTACACAGATCAGGATACAATTTACCAAGGAGTTGTATATAGGGTATAAAACCACTATATTAGTGCTCGACCAGGTGGTTTTATCTCTTTCAGAACTTTTATTTTATAAAAACAGATATGACTTTTTATGTTCAACAATTTTATTTAAAAAATAATTTGAAAACTTATTGTTTAAGTGTCTATAGATGTAAAGATGCAAGCAAATATGATATGAAGGAAATGCTATACATTGACAAATAAAGTGTTTATAAGAGTTTTGGAATTTACATATACTGGGGTGTTTGAGACGACTTATTTTCATAAATTTTTTTTAACTAAAATCACTCTGCAAACATAGTTTAGTGTGATAATTGGTGTAATATACAAATGGTCTACGCTTTTAGTGGTGTGTTCCCGATTTGTTTCCGTACAGCTGCCATATTTGTTTACAAGTTCATAGCCCCAGTCTTTTATGGAAGGCAGGGTTTTGATGAATTTTGGTTACCTTTCTTATGGAAATCAATTGGAATAATAAGAGTAAAGGCAGTTTAACAAAGTATTGTCCTAAATTATCATTATTTCAGTGTTTTAAATAGTTTTTACTGCTACTTTTATCATAGAAATGTATTTTTGTACTGTTTAATATTGTCTGCAAAATGGCCAGTCTTCTACCAAACTTGGAGTACTTGTACATGGTGTAGAGGTTACAGGTCAGGTACAAATAACACACACAAACTCCTAGGGTTTTTCTGCTTTAATGCATAAATCGTACACAAATAGAAGTATTGGTAGAGCATTGGGCTGGTCGAGCACAGGTACTGTGACTCTATATATAATCTGTTGATAAGCCAAGGATGGACAAATATAAATCTTATTATGAACGTAAACTACTTAATAGTTTCCAACAGGTGCAAAATTCAGCACTTGGCCACCATATTGTCAAAATATTTGACCACGTGATTACGAGGTTGACCTTGCTTCCAATTTTTGGATATGAAATTAAGTGCTACCTATGGCGCGGAAAGCTCTTATGAATTATGATTTTAGCATAACATGTTTAGTGTACATGTAAACCAGATCTTTCTTACAGGTATTTTGTACCGTAAACAAAACAAATAAATTGGTGGTGTTCAACCTATCATCGGAGTGCTCGGATATTCCGTGAATCTCCGAACGTAAAGGGGGACCACTGCGCATGCGTTGTCGTTTGGAAAATCCCATCCGCCATTTTTGTTAATCTCTAATCACAGTTGTTGTTTAAACATTATTTTTTTATGTGCTAATTTATCAAAAAGGATATGTTAAAGTAACTTTTTATATTTATTTTGTACTACTGGCATGCGAGCAGTTCCCGTACAGAAGCAGTACCCGTATTTTTCATTTGAACGCTTGATTTTCACATGCATTCTTCAAAAATTCATTTCAAATCAAGCAGATACATAAACGAGACAAAATCTTAGTGTCAGTTCGGCAGTACGTATAAAAAGTCTCATTTTAAATCACTTTCACCTGTGCGTTGTCAAAATGTGACCTTGTTTTATCTGGGGGATTCCGTCCTTGCGCGCATGCGCAAACATACTTACACGTGAGGCATGTTAAAGGGTTTTCCACTAATACCACCTGTTTACAGATAAGAAGGCAATGTGATGAAAACTTGTTTAATTATCAGAATTTTGACCAATATTACTATATAAAATAATGTTATGGCTTTGATGCGTAAAATATCATGCATACAAGCATGCAATCGCATGTGAATGCGTTGGGGGTAACGGTACCGGGTAATAGATACACGCGTTTAGTCTACTTTCTATTTCCTGAATTACATCTATTTATCTCTTAGAAAATGGTCTGTTCAACAATTATAAATGAAAAATAGGTCCAATGTAATAAAATTGTATAATTATAATGGGTTAAATTCTATGTACGAGAACTACTTCTCTTCATACAAAATAATGGATAATTTCGGTACCCCATATGAGGCCTCATAACTAAGTGTTATTCTATGTTTAGAACATGATGGAATTTCCATGATTTGTGTGACGAGCCGAATATTGATGTGTAACATTCAAATTTTGGTGAGTGAGCGTAATAAAAAATAATGTTTAAGTAACTACGATTTTTGTACGGGAACTGCTCGCATGCCAGTATAGTTCTTATCAATGAAATGCATGTTTATTTTCTGATTTTCCACATTATTCTTTCACTGGAAGTGTTATTCAGCATGCGTCTGCTAGCAATAGTCTAAATTATGTAGACGCTCATTAAAAGCTCTCTGAAATCTATATTTAGCTCAAAAGGATTTCAAAATGGCGGCGCCCAGTTAACACAGCTCAGTAGGTATAGGATATATATTTTTTTGAAATTTTCATTTACTTTTAATTTGATTTCATTTGAATTGATACGCCCCGCAAGGACTTTCCGAGTATAAATTACTTTTTTCAAGATATCAATATCCACATTAAACCGGTGAAAGTCGATCAACGGCCGATGTGCATGTGGATGAGAACTGATAATGAATGTGGATTTCTCATCAGTACACACAACATAAGTTAATAACTTGATTATTGACAAACAATCACAACTTTGCCGGGATCGAAAAAATCATTCAGAGCGACTTGTTTGTATGTATGTTAGCCTGGTATCATCAAAAGCGAAAGGGAAAGTAGATTACATATCTATACTGCAAGATAGAGGAAATTTGTTAATTTGTATTTGATTATAAGATGCACTACCCCCTCTGGGTTTGAAATTTTAGTCTCAAAATGTGTCTTATAAGCAGAAATGGACAGAACATGTATGTTGATGTAACATTTTGGAAAAGTTAGTATCTTAAATTATCTTGTTAAATTCTTTTTTCTTGCATTTTCAGTGATTTTCTCATCCTGCCAGGCTTTATTGACTTTTCAGCAGATGAGGTGGTGAGTATTTTATATTAATTATAAAGGACTTCTTTTTGTGTTGTTGTAGATTTTGTGTTAGACTTAAATTATCTTTAAAAGAGTGTGTTTCATTGTTGTTATAAATATTAAAACTGTATCTGAAAAGTCCTAATTTTCTGTAATTATGCCACTGCAGCATCCGCGATGCGGTGGCATATAGCGATTCACCTGTGCGTGTGTGTGTGTTTGTGTGTTATATAGATTATAAAGTGAACTTAAAATATCTTCTTGTGAAAAACCACTTGTCCAATTTCAACCAAACTTGGCAGGATTGATCCTTAGGTAAAGAGGTTCCGAAGTTGTTCAAAGAAGTTCATTCCATGCAGAAATCTGGTTGCCATGGCAACCAAAAGGAATTATAAGGATCAATTTTAAAAATCTTCTTGTAAAGACCCAGAAGGCCTAGAGCATAGATATTTTGCATAAGGCATTGTCTGGTAGACCTCTACCAAGATTGTTCAAACTATAGCCCTGGGGTCAAAATTGCCCCCCCCCCCCCCCTGGGGTCATTGATTTTCACAATGTACATATAGTAAAAACTTAAAATACCTTCTTGTCTGAAGGTACAAGGCTAAGAGCTTTGATATTTGGTATATGATATCATCTTTAGGTACTCTACCCAAGTTGTTCAAATTTTGCCTCTAGTGTCAAAATTAGTCCCGCCCTGAGGGTTCATAGGTTTTCCTTTTATGTATATAGTTAAAACTTTAAAAAATCATCTTCTCTAAATTGACAAAAGCTAGAGGTAAGATATTTTGCATGAAACATTGAGTAGTGACCCTCTACCAAGATTGTTCAAATTATAGCCCTAGGGTCAAAATTGGTCCTGACCACGGGGTCATTGATTTTCACTATGTACATATAGTAAAAAATTAGAAAATCTTCTTGTCTAAAGGTACAAGGCTTAGAGCTTTGATATTTGGTGTATGATATCATCTATAGGTACTCTACCAAATTTGTTCAAATTTTAACTCTAGTGTCTAAATTGGCCCTGCCCCAGAGGCGATACTTTTCCTTATATGTTTAAAGTAAAAACTTGAAAAATCTTCTCCTATGAATTGACAAAGGCTAGAGGTTAGATATTTGGTATGAGACTTTGCGTAGTGAACCTCTACCAAGATTGTTCAAATTATAGCCTGGGGGTCAAAATTGGCCTCGGCCCGGGGGTCATTGATTTTCACTATGTACATACAGTTAAAGATTAAAAACTCTTCTTGTCTGAAGGTACAAGGCTTAAAGGTTTGATGTTTGCTATATGATATCATCTATAGGTCCTCTACCAAAGTTGTTCAAATTTTGCCCTTGGTGTTAAATTGGCCCTGCCCCGGGGGGGTGGGGGGCATTGATTTTCGTTATTTACACATAGTAAAAACAGAAACTAAAACAACTAAATAAGAGAAAGTTACAGCTTAGATATTTTGCATGAACGTTGTTTGGTGGACCTGTATCAAGATTGTTTGAATTAAACACTTTGGTCAAAATATTGCCTTGCCTAAGGGGACAGTGACCTACCTTCTTGTCATTTGATGTACAGCCATGAAATTTTGACCATGTGCACAGTTTAGTTGTATAATTGAACTTTGATATCAGGTGACCTAGATTTTGATGATGTGACCTACTTTCTTGTCCTTTGATGTACAGCTGTGAAATTTGAATCATGTGCACAGATTAAGATGTAAAGTGAACTTTGATATCAGCTGACCTAGATTTTATGTTGTCCTTGGTTTAAACATATTTATTTAAGCTCGATTGCGAAACAAGTTCTTGCAACTTATATTAATCACTTTTGAGTCGGCTTTCTGGAACCAACCAGTACTGGTGTCATATGGAGAAACATGGTCGTGACCCGAGTAGGGCTCGAACCCATGATCTCTGGGTTAAGAGGCAGACACCTTAACCACTAGGCCACCGCTCCCCTTGTGTTGTTCTTTGATGTAGTCATGAAATTTAGGCTGTGTAAAATATGACCTTCACCACCAAATTCACTAGACTCAAGTGCATTGATATATTCCTACTCTGATCTTTAATTGGATTAACAATAGATTTAATCACTAATCTGATAATAAGAATTAGATAGGTCAGGGATCTATGCATTATGACAATCTTCAATCGTATAGAAACAAAAAAATCTGTTCCTACACTACTATTTAGTGTTGTATTAATGCGGTGGCATAGCATTTTTCTCAAATGCAATCTTGTTAGAGCTTCTTTTCAATCTGTAATAAAGGTCTCAGATGAAGCTTATAATAAACAATATTGATTTAGTTTTTCCACTAAAAGTGAAATTGCTACACAATTTCACCTTCAAAAGGGATCTGCTATCATTCTGCCAAAGCTTGTATAAAGTCTCTACCTTTTTATGCCACCACAGCATCTGCGATGCAGTGGCATAGCGATTCACCTGTGTGTATGTGTGTGTGTTTGTGTGTTATATAGATTATATAGTGAACTTAAAAAATCTTCTTATGAAAAACCACCAGTCCAATTTCAACCAAACTTGGCAGTATTGATCCTTGGGTGAAGGGCTTCCAAAGTTGTTCAAAGAATTTCATTCCATGCAGAAATCTGGTTGCCATGGCAACCAAAAGGTATTATAAGAATAAATTTAAAAAATCTTCTTGTAAAGACCCAAAAGGCCTAGAGCTTAGATATTTTGCATAAGGCATTGTCTGGTAGACCTCTACCAAGATTGTTCAAATAATATCCCTGGGGTCAAAATTGGCCCCGCCCCGGAGGTCATTGATTTTCAGTATATGTACATATAGTAAAAACTTAAAATATATGCTAATGTGGCTATTTTCTTTTGTGTGGCTAAAAAGAACAATAGAGAGAACAATAGAGTAGCCACATAATTACTGTCCTGTGAGAACGTCCGTCCTTCCGTCCATCCGTCCGTCCGAATTTCGTTTCCGGAGTAGTTCTCTACAACTACTGGCTGGAATTCAACGAAACTTTATGGGAATCATCAATATCAAGAGGAGATGCGCATATCGTCGGCTTGTTCCGGTCAGACACTTGAACTCAGAGTTATGGCCCTTGATTAGTTATGCAGTATGCATTTTGAGTAAAAATTGTTTCCGCGCTACTTCTCTGCAACTACTGGCTGGAATTCAACGAAACTTTATGGGAATTGTCAATATCAAGAGGAGATGCGCATATCGTCAGTTTGTTCCGTTCAGACCCTTTAACTCAGAGTTATGGCCCTTGATTAGTTATGTAGTATGCATATAGAGTAAAAATCGTTTCCGCACTACTTCTCTGCAACTACTGGCTGGAATTCAACGAAACTTTATGGGAACCTTCAATATCAAGAGGAGATGCGCATATCGTCGGCTTGTTCCGGTTAGACACTTTAACTCAGAGTTATGGCCCTTGATTAGTTATGCAGTATCCATATAGAAAAATATTTGTTTCCTCGCTCACTTCTCTGCTACTACTGGCTGGAATTCAATGAAACTTTATGGGATACTAAGAGAAGATGTGCATATAGTCGCCTTGTTCCAGTCAGATACTTATAACTCAGATTTATGGCCCTTGATTAGTTATGTAGTATGCATACATCTCATTGGCATATCCAGATTTTACTATTTAACACAAAGTTATGGCTCTGTTATTGCCCTGAATATTTATCAAGTTCAAAGAATATTACTGTTTATGCCATGATTAATATATAAATAAAGCCTTATGTCTTCAGTTGTTGTGTTAATAATAACCAGTACTCGGCGGGGGATATAAATTCAACAAATTTGCTTGTTCAAATTATAGCCCTGGGGTCAAAATTGGCCCCGCCCCAGGGGTCATTGATTTTCACTATATGTACATATAGTAAAAACTTAAAATACCTTCTTGTAAAGACCCAAAAGGCCTAGAGCTTAGATATTTTGCATAAGGCATTGTCTGGTAGACCTCTACCCAGATTGTTCAAATTATAGCCCTGGGGTCAAAATCGGCCCCGCTCCGGGGGTCATAGGTTTTTCTTATATGTATATAGTAAAAACTTATAGTAAAAACTTAAAAAAAATTTCTTCTAGCAATTGACAAATGCTGGAGGTTAGATATTTTGCATCAAATGTTGTGAAGTGAACCTCTAGCAAGATTGTTCAAATTATAGCCCTGGGGTCACAATTGCCCCGCCCGGGGGTCATTGATTTTCAATATATACATATGCTAAAAAATCTTATTGTCTGAAGGTACAAGGCTTAGAGCTTTAATATTTATAAAATGATATCATCTATAGGTACTTCACCAACTTGTTCAAATTTTGTCTCTAGTGTCAAAGTTAGCCCTGCCCCGGGGGCCATAGGTTTTCCTTATATATATAGTAAAAACTTAAAAAATCATCTTCTTTAAATTTACTAAGGCTAGAGTTAAGATATTTTGCATGAAACATTGTGTAGTGAACCTTTAGCAAGATTGTACAAATTATAGCCCTGGGGTCAAAATTGCCCCCCCCCCCCCAGGGGTCATTGATTTTCACTATGTACATATAGTAAAAAAATATAAAATCTTATTGTCTGAAGGTACATGGCTAAGAGCTTTGATATTTGGCTAGAGATTAAATATATGGCATGAGACTTTGCGAAGTGAACCTTTATCACGATTATTCAAATTATTGCCCTAGGGTCAAAATTGGTTCTGCCCGGGGGTCATTGATTTTCATTATGTACATATAGTAAAAAAATAAAAAAATATTTTTGTCTGAAGGTACAAGGCATAGAGCTGTGATGTTTGCTATATTATATAATATCATCTATGGGTCCTCTACCAAAGTTGTACAAATTTCCCCTGGTTTCAAAATTGGCCTTGCCTGGCGGCAGTGATTCTCATTACACTTCAGCCTCATTAAAACGCTCATGTTGGGGTCCAATGTCTCAACACCGCGTTCTAACGAGGCTCTCATTAGAACGCTCATTGCGAAATTACCGCATTACCCCACCCACTGCATATATATTTAACGCTGATTTTTTTACTTACTGTTCAATGAATATCGACATTATCTTTTTCTAAAACCATTCAATGATGTAAACATATATTATATTCACAAATAATACTAATTATATTTAAAAGAAAGGAAAAACTTTCGAAAGAAAATTATAAATCATGAATGTAGTGTAAAACAGGTAGCCATTACTGTAATGACGTTTTATTAACTAGGGGACACAACTAAAGCTGGACTGTAAATGACACTGTAATTTACAGTCCAGCTTTAGTTGTGTCCCCTAGTAAATCAAACGCCAATTACCACCTGTCATGGCCGCTCTATTTACAGTGCAGGATTTTAAATTGATTTTGGGCTTGTGGGTTATTTAATTTAGCGAGGTTTACATGTCAAAGATATGTGTGTGAATTTTAGTTTATTTATACTCACCACCGAATGCCAATGTAACAGTTATGATATGAATTTGAGATTTTGGAAACAATTTGATGCATGACTGATGGACAGGTAAAACACACAAAAGAGCGGATAAACGCTTACCTGGGCATGTTTTTCACACCTTTGGCGATCATAAATGTCCTAATAACAATTGTTTATTGTACTTGGCTATCAAATTGAGCAAGCGTTATAGCGCGCTATAAATCTAAGTCTACTTAAAAAAAAAAAATTTTTTTTTGTTTTTTTTTTGGGAAGTTTTTTTTTTTTTTTTTTGGGAGCCAAGGTCTATGAGCGCTCTACTGAGATTAGCGTTATAGTGAAGAGCGAGTAATCGAGGCTACAGTGTATGTACACATAGTAAAAAAGATAATAAAACAAATGTTTTCTAAATGGGAGAAAGCTTTAGCTTAGATATTGGACTTGAAATGTTGTTTGGTGGACCTGTATCAAGATTGTTTTGAATTAAACCCTTGGGTCAAAATTTTTCCTTGCCCAAGTGGACAATGACCTACTTTCTTGTCCTTTGATGTACAGCAATGAAATTTTGAACATGTGCACAGTTTTAGTTGTAAAATTGAACTTTGATATCAGGTGACCTAGATTTTGATGATGTGACCTACTTTCTTGTCCTTTGATGTACAGCTATGAAATTTGAACCATGTACACAGATTAAGATGTAAAGTGAACTTTGATATCAGCAGACCTAGATTTTGACAAAGTGTCTTACTATGTTGTCCTTTGATGTAGTCATGAAATTTAGGCTGTGTGAAATATGACCTTCACCACCAAATTCACTAGACTCAAGTGCATTGATATATTCCTACTCTGATCTTTTATTGGATTAACAATAGATTTAATCACTAATCTGATAATAAGAATTAGATATGTCAGGGATCTATGCATTATGACAATCTTCAATTGTATAGAAACAAAAAAAAAATCTGTTCCTACACTACTATTTAGTGTTGTATTAATGCGGTGGCATAGCATTTTTAGCTCGACTATTCGATAAGAATAAGTAGAGCTATTGCAGTCACCCGAGCGTCGGCGTCGGCGTCCGCGTAACCACTTATGTTAAAGTTTTTGTAATAGTTCAAATATTTTCAAAGTCCATAGACATATGGCTTTGAAACTTTGCACACTTGTTCACCATCATGACCCCAACCTGTAGACAGGAGGAGGTAACTCTATCAAGCATTTTGACAGAATTATGCCCCTTTTTCGACTTAGAATTTACGTTAAAGTTTTTGTAATAGTTCAAATATTTTCAAAGTCCATTGACATATGGCTTTGAAACTTTGCACACTTGTTCAACATCATGACCCCAACCTGTAAACAGGAGAAGGTAACTCTATCAAGCATTTTGACAGAATTATGCCCCTTTTTCGACTTAGAATTTACGTTAAAGTTTTTGTAATAGTTCAAATATTTTCAAAGTCCATTGACATATGGCTTTGAAACTTTGCACACTTGTTCACCATCATGACCCCAACCTGTGGACAGGAGGAGGTAACTCTATCAAGCATTTTGACAGAATTATGCCCCTTTTTCGACTTAGAATTTACGTTAAAGTTTTTGTAATAGTTCAAATATTTTCAAAGTCCATTGACATATGGCTTTGAAACTTTGCACACTTGTTCACCATCATGACCCCAAGCTGTAAACAGGAGGAGGTAACTCTATCAAGCATTTTTTTTACTATCAAGCACTTAGAATAGTCGAGCGTTGCTGTCCTACCGACAGCTCTTGTTCTCATATGCAATCTTGTTTCTGATAGGATCTGACATCAGCACTGACAAAGAGGATCACTTTGAGAGCACCTTTTGTATCATCACCCATGGACACAGTGACAGAATCTCAGATGGCTATTGCCATGGCTGTGAGTATCTATATGATTGATTAAGTAACACTAGATTAACAAACATGTAGGTACATATATTTGTTTAAAGGTTGACACAATGCTTCTCATTAACCAAGCATCTATGTGACTTATAATCCAACAAAAAAACAACAGAAAAAATCTTTATGATATCTTTATGTTTATTTTCTTGTTAATAAAATATGGTTTTATAATGCAGAAATGTCATTTCTTTCTGAATTGAATAAGTGCGCAGAAATAAATGAAATGTATGAATGAATACCTTGTGTACATTAACATGAGTGTCATAATTTCATTGCATATTGTATATGTTATTATACCCCCACACAACAAAGTTGTAAGGGGGTATACTGGAATCAGCTTGTCCATCCAGCCGTCGGGGGTGTCCAACTGTCCTTCGGCTTTTCCTTGGGGGCCCAATAACTTAAGATTCGTTTGACCCACAGTCTTCATATTTGGTATTGAGATTGGTCATGATTAGTAGACGACCCCTATTGATTTTCAGGTCACCAGGGCAAAGGTCAAGGGCACAGGGCCTTGACTAAAAAAAAAGCTTGTCTGCTATATAACTTAAGATTCCTTTGACCCACAGTCTTCATATTTAGCATGGAGGTTAGTCATGACTGTTAGATAACCTCTATTGATTTTGCTTGGATGTTGATCTTGAGCTCCAAATGACCACTGTTGATTCTGACAAAGTGGTGTGCAGGAGTATTCACGCCATGACAGTGGCAATGCTAGTTTATTTTGAAATTTAATTCATATTTAATTTATTATGATATGTTACAGTTATGTGGAGGAGTTGGAGTAATTCATCATAATTGTTCAGTTGATTTCCAAGTTAATGAAGTGAGAAAGGTGAAGGTAAGCAACTGTTAATGCAATCTTAAGTGAATTCCTTTAATTATTATAGGGGTTAAGTTAAAATTTGCATGCCTGTATTGATTGGTAAAATTTTATTTTTTTTTAACTTAAAAGTTACCAGGAATGAGAAAGCAAGTCTTAGTCCTTTAAATTGGATATTTACCAGACAATTTTGTTTAAGTTCTTAAGATGTCAGTAGATAAGAGTTTCACTGTGGATTTAATTGACTTTTTTGCCTATGTTTATTTTATTTCTTTCTGCTTTTTGAAAAAAATGAATATGAAATATTAACTCACTTACTGGACACAATTTGTTCTAGAATTTATTCAAAGTTTATATTGTATACCTCATAGATAATCTTGAAGGGTGTGAATACAGTCTGTATTTGTTTTATCTAGTTGCTTATGATGTTTATATTTATTTTGAACAATTCTTTCATTTTTCAGAAATACGAGCAAGGCTTTATTGTAGACCCAGTTGTGATGTCACCTTCACATACAGTTCAAAATGTGATAACTGCGAAGAAACAATATGGGTTTTCTGGTATACCAATCACAGAGAATGGACATATGGGCGAGAAACTGGTTGGTCTTGTTACACAAAGAGATATAGACTTCCTGTCATCAGAAGATTATAAAACACCAGTTTCTGAAGTAAGTCTAGATAGTTGATGTTGATAAATACGTAAATTTTATATTTATACCCCCAAAAACGAAGTTTGGGGGGGTATATAGGAGTCACCCGGTGGTCGGTCGGTCGGTCGGTCGGTCGGTCCAGACGTCCGTTGCATTTTCCTTGTCCGGAGCATAACTTGAAAACTAATGGTTGGAATTCAATATAACTACATACAATGGTCAAGCACATTGAGAGGAAGTGCAGTGCACAAGAACCATAACTCTATCTTGACTAATTACAGAGTTATTGCCCTTTGTTACTTTTCCTTGTCCGGGGCATAACTTGAAAACTACTGGTTGGAATTCAAAACAACTTCATACAATTGTCAAAACACAATAAGGGGAAGTGCAGTGCACAAGAACCATAACTCTATCTAAAGTAATTACAGAGTTATTGCCCTTTGTTGCTTTTCCATTGCTTTTTTTTTGTCCGTTGCATTTTCCTTGTCCGGAGCATAACTTGAAGACTAATGGTTGGAATTCAATATAACTACATACAATGGTCAAGCACATTGAGAGGAAGTGCAGTGCGTAAGAAACATAACTCTATCTTGACTAATTACAGAGTTATTGCCCTTTGTTACTTTTCCTTGTCCGTGGCATAACTTGAAAACTACTGGTTGGAATTCAAAACAACTTCATACAATTGTCAAACACAATAAGGGGAAGTGCAGTGCACAAGAACCATAACTCTGTCTAAAGTAATTACAGAGTTATTGCCCTTTGTTGCTTTTCCATTGCCTTCTTTTTTTGTCCGGAGCATAACTTGAAGACTAATGGTTGGAATTCAATATAACTACATACAATGGTCAAGCACATTGAGAGGAAGTGCAGTGCATAAGAACCATAACTCTATCTAAAGTAATTACAGAGTTATTGCCCTTTATTACTTTTCCATTGCTTTCTTTTGTCCGGACCACAACTTGAAGACTAATTGTTGCAATTCATTATAACTTCATACAATGGTCCAGCACATTGAGAGGAAGTGCAGTGCACAAGAACCATAACTCCATTTTGACTTATTACAGAGTTACTGCCCTTTGTTTCTTTTCCTTGTCCAGAGCATGACTTTAAAACTACTGGTCGGAATTCAAAACAACTTCATACAATGGCCAAGCACAATAAGGGGAAGTGCAGTGCACAAGAACCATAACTCTATCTTGACTAATTACAGAGTAATTGCCCTTTGTTACTTTTCCATTGCTTTCTTTTGTCCGGACCATAACTTGAAGACTTATTGTTGGAATTCATTATACCTTTATACAATGGTCCAGCACATTGAGAGGAAGTGCAGTGCATAAGAACCATAACTCCATCTTGACTAATTACAGAGTTACTGCCCTTTGTTACTTTTCCTTGTCCAGAGCATGACTTGAAAACTACTGGTTGGAATTCAAAACAACTTCATACAATGGTCAAGCACAAGAAGGGGAAGTGCAGTGCACAAGAACCATAACTCCATCTTGACTAATTACAGAGTTATTGCCCTTTGTTACTTTTCCTTGTCCAGAGCATAACTTGAAAATTACTGTTTGGAATTCAGTACAACTTCATACAGTTGTCAAGGACATTAAAAGGAAGTGCAGTGCACAAGAGCCATAACTCCATTTTGACAAAATACAGAGTTACTGCCCTTTGATACTTTTCCTTGTCCGGAGCATAACTTAAAACGTACTGGTTGGAATTCAAAACAACTTCATACAATAGTCAAGCACAATAAGAGGAAGTGCAGTGCACAAGAACTATAACTCTATCGTCAGTATTTATAGAGTTATTGCCCTTTGTTCCTTTTCTTTGTCTTTCTGGACTTATTACAGAGTAATTCAATTAAACTTCATCAATGGCCAACCACATTGAAAGGAAATGCAACATACATGAACCACAATTATCTTTAATTGCCCACAACCATAACTCTATGTTTCAATTCTTTTACAAGGTATTCTGTTACTAGTAACATCCTCATTTCCTAAGCAGACTTGTGGGGGTATTAATCACATTTAGTGATAGTTCTAGTTAATGGGTAGATTTTGGGTAAAAATGGAATTGTATTTCAAGAGGAATTGGTCAATTAACCTTTTCCCTTATATAAGTGTGTTTCAAACTGCTTTTTGCGCGCGCCCCCCCCCCCCCCCCCCCCCCCCCCCCCCCCCCCCCCCCCCCCCCCCCCCCCCCCCCCTCTGAGGCCTCAAACAGTGAAAAAATGCCCTATTTAGGCCCCAAACACTTTTTTTCGTTTCAGAAATGTTAAAAAAACGTGGCCACTTTTTGCGGCGCCGTCCCCCATTCAAATGTTACATCAGGGGGTTGCCAAAAGGGGGATGTGCCCCCTCCTTTTCGGGGGGGGGGGGGGGTTGAAGGGGGTCTTACCCCTCTAGCCTAGGCAGTTTCTACAACCTAAAAAAAAATTGGCGATACCCCTCCCTAGCCTAGGCAGTTTTTATTGCACCCCCCACCCACTCCCAAGACCATATAAAAGATTGGACATTACAAGACAAACAGAATGGACAGAAAGGGGCAAGACCATATTTTTAACTACATATGATCTTTCCATAGACAGAAAATGTAATTAAATATAAATACTAGGGATGTCATTTGGAGTCCGGATATCCGAACGTTCGGATCACGATTTGGTGTCCGGAGCCGATTTTCGGATCCGGATGTTCGTATAAAATATTTCAGAATATTGAGAAAATGTGAAAAATACATGAACATGCGTTGAGATAATCGACGTAGACATGGTGTTGACACCATATTGCATATTATACCTTAATTTGACAATACACATCATAATCTCTGCAGACCACAAAAAAAATCAATAATTACTATAATAATTACGAGTCGTGTATGACACATGTTGTTAACCTTTTCCCTTATATAAGCGTGTTTCGACGACTTTTTGCCCCCCCCCCCCTTTTTTGAGGGATCAAACAGTGAAAAAATGTCCTATTTAGGCCCCAAACATTGTCTTTCGTTTGAGAAATGTTGTTAAAAAAGTGACCATTTTTTCGGCGCCGTCCCCCATCCAAATATTACATCAGGGGGTTGCCAGAAGGGGAATGTGCCCCCTTCTGTTTGGGGGGGTTTGAAGGGGGGCGGAGTCCCCCTCATCGCCAAGAAAATTTGGACTTGAAGTGATTTTTGGCAATTTTGAGATGTCCCCTCGTTGCCATGGTAACAGGAAATTTAAGACTGAGCATGTCGTTACAAAGGCAATGGTCCAGTCAACATTTGTGCCAAGTTTGATTAGTATTGAAGCATTTTTCATAGTTTCATAGCAGTTTGAACTTGTAACAGGAGGCTTTTCAGTGAAAATGGCCATTTTTCACAATATGCTCATGGGGGAAAGGGTTAATCTACATGTATGTTAAACACCAAACAAATTTAAGTTTTGTAGGATTCAAGATGAATATTCTAAGTCCCGTGCGATTGTCATCGGCAACGATTTTACATTTTTTATGTCCAAATTTAAATACTTTATTAGGCAATTTTTTTACATATATTTCGGCTTACTTCGTTGACTCCCTATTTTGAGAAAATGAAAAATCTGCAGAAAAAAAAATAGCAAATAAAGAAATGCACTTACGAATAGTAATATGTTAATTATCACAGCTTTTATTATCCCCCGCCGAAAAATTTCGGCGGAGGATATAGAAATAGTCTCCGTCCGTCCGACCTTCCGTCCGTCCGTCCGTCCGACATTTTTGTCCGGAGCATATCTCTAAAAGTATTTGAGGTATCAACTTGAAACTTCATAGGTGGATAGACCTCATTGAGGAGGAGTGCAGTGCACAAGAATGATAACTCTACCTTGCATGATTTTTGAGTTATTGCCCTTTGTTATTTTTCAAAATTGATTTTTGTCCAGAGCATAACTCCAAAAGCTTATGAGATATTAACATGAAACTTCATAGGTGCATAGATCTCACTCAGGAGGTGTGCAGTGCACAAGAATGATAACTCTACCTTTCATAATTTTTGAGTTATTGCCCTTTGTTATTTTTCATACCTAATTTTTCACCTGAGTGGAGCATAACTCGAAAAGTGTTTGAGATATCAACATGAAATGTCATAGGTGGATAGATCTTATTGAGGAGGAGTGTTGTGTACAAGAATGATAACTCTTCCCTATACAATTTTTGAGTTATTGCCCTTTGTTTTTTTTTATGTTATTTTGTCCAGAGCTTATCTCAAAAAGTATTTGAGGTATCAACTTGAAACTTCAAAGGTGGATGGATATCATTGAGGAGAAGTGCAGTGCTTAAGAATGATAACTCTACCCTGCATTATTTTTGAGTTATTGCCCTTTGTTATTTTTCAAAATTAATTTTTGTCCAGAGCATAACTCAAAAAGCCTTTGAGATATCAAAATGAAACTTCATAGGTGCATAGATCTCACTCAGGAGGTGTGCACTGCACAAGAATGATAACTCTACCTTTTATAATTTTTAGCTCACCTGAGCACGAAGTGCTCAAAGGTGAGCTTTTGTCATCACTCTGCGTGCGTCGTGCGTCGTGCGTCCTTCAAAAAATGGCGTCAAACTTTTCAAACAACATCTCCTCCTAAACTACATGGCCAATTGCAACCAAACTTTACAGAAATGATCCTTAGGTGGACCCCTTTCAAAGTTGTTCAAAAATTTAAATTCCATTAAAAACTCTGGTTGCCATGGCAACCAATAAGAAAAACTTAAAAAATCTTCTTCTAAAAAACCGTAAGAGCTAGAGCTTAGATATTTGGCATGAAACATCTTCTAATGAGTGCCTACCAAGTTTGTTCAAATCAAAGCCCTAGGGTCAAAATTGGCCCCGCCCCAGGGGGTCATTGATTTTCCCTATATGCATATAGTAAAAACTTAAAAAATCTTCTTTTAAAGAACTCAAAGAGCTAGAGCTAAGATATTTAGCATGAAACATGTTCTAATGGGTGTCTACCAAGTTTGTTCAAATAAAAGCCCTGGGGTCAAAATTGGCTCCGCCCCGGGGGTCATTAATTTTCCTTATATGTGTATAGCAAAAACTTAAAAAATCTTCTTTAAAAAAAACCCAAATAGCTGGAGTTTAGCTATTAAGCATGAAACATCTTCTAGTGAGTGTCTACAAAGTTTGTTCAAATCAAAGCCCTAGGGTCAAAATTGGCCCCGCCCCGGGGGTCATTGATTTTCCTTATATGACTGTGTATAGCAAAAAACTTAAAAATCTTCTTTGAAAAAACCCAGATAGCTAGTGTTTAGATATATAAAGCATGAAAACATCTTCTAGTGAGTGGCTACCAAGTTTGTTCAAATAAAAGCCCTGGGGTCAAAATTGGCCCCGCCCCAGGGTGTCTTTGATTTTCCCTATATGCATATAGTTAAAACTTAAAAAATCTTCTTTTAAAGAACCCAAAGAGCTAGAGCTAAGATATTTAGCATGAAACATCTTCTAATGAGTGTCTACAAAGTTTGTTCAAATAAAAGCCCTAGGGTCAAAATTGGCCCCTCCCCCAGGGGTCATTGATTTTCCCTATGTGCATATAGTAAAAAACTTAAAAAAATCTTCTTTTAAAGAACTCAAAGAGCTAGAGCTAAGATATTTAGCATGAAATATGTTCTCATGGGTGTCTACCAAGTTTGTTCAAATAAAAGCCCTGGGGTCAAAATTGGCCCCGCCCCGGGGGTCATTCATTAGCTTGACTTTTTTTTTTTTTTTAGATATATACATATTATATATATACACATATATATTTAATATATATATATATGTATGTATGTATATATATATATATATATATATATATATATATATATTTATGTATGTATATATATATATGTATGTATGAATATATATATATATATATATATATATAATATATATATTATATATATATATATATATATATACATATATACATATATATATTACATATATATATATATATATATATATATATATATATATATATATATATATATATATATACATGCATACATATACAACCAAGTTTGTTCAAATAAAAGCCCTGGGGTTTAAACTGGCCCCGCTCCAGGGGCCTAGATACAGGTGAGCGACTTTGGGCCATCATGGCCCTCTTGTTGAGTTATTGCCCTTTGTTCTTTTTCATACTTAATTTTTCAATTCAATTTTTTTCTCAAAAAGTATTTGAGGTATCAACTTGAAACTTCATAGGTGGATAGATTTTACTGAGGAGGGATGCAGCACACAAGAATGATAACCTACCCTGCATTATTTTTCAGTAATTGCCCTTTGTTATTTTCAGCCATCAGTATTCACATAGGTTTCAAATCTGTTATCATTATAGCCATCAGTTTTCATTACCAAAAGACCTCTTAAAATGGAATTATTCCGCTCTACTACATATACATTCTTCCAATGAGCAAACACATTCGGCGGGGGATGGCCATGTTGACATGGCTCTTGTTGAAATTGTTAAGATAATTATCCGTCAAAATATTTTTCTCCTTTAGTATTAATCAAACATGTGCCTTTTTTTAAAAACAATTTTTTCACAGTTTTTAGCTCACCTGTCACAAAGTGACAGGGTGAGCTTTTGTGATCACTTTTCGTCCGGCGTCCGTCCGTCGTCCGTTAACTTTTTTCTTTAAATGACATCTCCTCATAAACCACTAAGCCAATTTCATCCAAACTTCACAGGAATGTTCCTTTGGTGGTCACCTTTAAAAATTGTTCAAAGAATTTAATTCCATGCAGAACTCTGGTTGCCATGGCAACCAAAAGAAAAAACTTTAAATATCTTCTTTTAAAAAAACCATAAAGAGCTAGAGCTTAGATATTTGGCATGAAACATCTTCTAGTGAGTGTCTACCAAGTTTGTTCAAATAAAAGCCCTGGGGGTCAAAATTGGCCCCGCCCCGGGGGTCATTGATTTTCCCTATATGCATATAGTAAAAAACTTAAAAAAATCTTCTTTTAAAGAACCCAAAGAGCTAGAGCTAAGATATTTAGCATGAAACATGTTCTAATGAGTGTCTACCAAGTTTGTTCAAATAAAAGCCCTGGGGGTCAAAATTGGCCCCGCCCCGGGGGGTCATTGATTTTCCCTATATGCATATAGTAAAAACTTAAAAAATCTTCTTTTAAAGAACTCAAAGAGCTATGGCTAAGATATTGAGCATCAAACATGTTCTAATAGGTGTCTACCAAGTTTGTTCAAATAAAAGCCCTGGGGTCAAAATTGGCACCGCCCCAGGGGGTCATTGATTTTCCCTATATGCATATAGTAAAAACTTAAAAAAAATCTTCTTTTAAAGAACCAAAAGAGTTAGAGCTAAGATATTTTAGCATGAAACATGTTCTAATAAAGTGTCTACCAAGTTTTGTTCAAATAAAAGCCCTGGGGTCAAAATTGGCCCCGCCCCGGGGGGTCATTGATTTTCCTATATGCATATAGTAAAAACTTTTAAAAAATCCTCTTTTAAAGAACTCAAAGAGCTATGGCTAAGATATTTAGCATCAACATGTTCTAATAGGTGTCTACCAAGTTTGTTCAAATAAAAAGCCCTGGGGTCAAAATTGGCACCGCCCCGGGGGTCATTGATTTTCCTTATATGTGTATAGCAAAAACTTAAAGAATCTTCTTTGAAAAAACCCAAATAGCTAGAGTTAAGATATTAAGCATGAAACATCTTTTTAGTGAGTGTCTACAAAGTTTGTTTAAATAAAAGACCTGGGGTCAAAATTGGCCCCGCCCCGGGGGTCATTGATTTTCTTTATATATGTATAGCAAAAACTTAAAATCTTCTTTGAAAAAACTCAAATAGCTAGAGTTTAGATATTAAGCATGAAAACATCTTCTAGTAAGTGTCTACAAAGTTTGTTCAAATAAAAGCCCTGGGGTCAAAACTGGCCCCGGCCCCAGGGGTTGTCATTATTTTTAACTAATATGTGTATAGTAAAAAACTTTTAAAAAAATCTTCTTTTAAAAAGCCCAATGAGCTAGAGCTCCTCAGATGTTTAGCATGAAACATCTTCTTATGGGTGTATACCAAGTTTGTGCAAATAAAAGCCCTTGGGTTAAATTGGCCCTGCAACATTGGGGGGGGGGGGGGGGGGTTTGGGGGGGCCTATATACAGGTGAGCGACCTCAGGGCCATCATGGCCCTCTTGTTTTTCACTTATGAACACTTAAAAATATGTGTTATTATGCCCCCATTTCGAAGAAAAGGGGGTATATTGCTTTGCACTTGTCGGTCCGTCGGTCCGTAGACCAAATGGTTTCCGAGTGATAACTAAAGAACCCTTAGGCCTAGGAACTTCAAACTTGGTATGGTGATTGGTCATGACAAGTAGATGACCCCTATTGATTTTGGGGTCAAGGGGTCAAAGGTCAAGGTCACATTGACCTTGTAAGCAAAAACGGTTTCCGATCAATAACTAAAGAACCTTAAAGCCTAGGAACTTCAAACTTGGTATGGTGATTTGTCATGATCAGTAGATGACCCCTTTTGATTTTTGGGGTCAAGGGGTCAAAGGTCAAGGTCACATTGACCTTGTAAGCAAAAACGGTTTCCGATCAATAAGTAAAGAACCTTAAGGCCTAGGAACTTCAAACTTGGTATGGTGATTGGTCATGATCAGTAGATGACCCCTATTGATTTTGGGGTCAAGGGGTCAAAGGTCAAGGTCACATTGACCTCTTGGGTAAAAACAGTTTCCGATCAATAACAAAAGAACCCTTAGGCCTAGGAACTTCAAACTTGGTATGGTGATTGGTTATGACCAGCAGATGACCCCTATTGATTTTGGGGTTAAGTGGTCAAAGGTCAAGGTCACATTGACCTTGTAGGTAAAAAACGGTTTCCGATCAATAACGAAAGAACCCTTAGGCCTAGGGACTTCAAACTTGATATGGTGATTGGTCATGATCAGTAGATGACCCCTATTGATTTTGGGGGTTAAGGGGTCAAAGGTCAAGGTCACATTGACCTTGTAGGTAAAAACAGTTTCCGATCAATAAACGAAAGAACCCTTAGGCCTAGGGACTTCAAAACTTGATATGGTGATTGGTCATGATCAGTAGAATGACCCCTATTGATTTTGGGGTCAAGGGGTCAAAGGTCAAGGTCACATTGACCTCTTAGGTAAAAACAGTTTCCGATCAATAACTAAAGAACCCTTAAGCCTAGGAACTTCAAACTTGGTATGGTGATTGGTCATGATCAGTAGATGACCCCTATTGATTTTGCGGTCAAGGGGTCAAAGGTCAAGGTCACCATTGACCTCTAAGGTAAAAGCAGTTTCCGATCAATAACTAAAGAACCCTTAGGCCTAGGAACTTCAAACTTGGTATGGTGATTGGTCATTGATCAGTAGATGACCCTATTGATTTTTGGGGTCAATGGGTCAAAGGTCAAGGTCACATTGACCTCTTAGGTAAAAACAGTTTCCGATCAATAACTAAAAGAACCCTTAGGCCTAGGAACTTCAAACTTGCTATGGTGATTGGTCATGACAGCAAATGACCTATTTTTTTTAGGGTCAAGGGGTCAAAGGTCATGTAACATTGACCTTGTAGGTAAAAACGGTTTTCCGATCAATTTACTAAAAACGCTTAGGCCTAGGAACTTTCAAACTTGTATGATGATTGGTGGTGACCCAGCAGATGACCCCTATTGAGTTTTGGGTCAAAGGTCAAGGTCACATCGACATTGTAAGTAAAAACGGTTTCTGATCAATAACTTAAAAAGGCTTAGGCCTAGGAACTTCAAAACTTGGTATGGTGATTTTTTCATGACCAGCAAGATGACCCCTTTCGATTTTGGGATCAAGGGGTCAAAGGTCAAGGTCACATTGACCTTGTAAGTAAAAACAGTTTCTGATCAATAACTAAAGAACGCTTCGGCCTAGGAACTTCTAACTTGGCATAGAGATTGGTCATGATCAGCAGATGACCCCTATTGATTTTTTGGGTCAAAGGTCAAGGTCAAATTGACCTTGTATGTTAAAACGGTTTCGGATCAATAATAAAAGAACCCTTAGGCCTAGGAACTTCAAACTTGGCATGGTGATTAGTCATGACCAGCAAATGACCCCTATTGATTTTGGGGTCAAGGGGTCAAAGGTCAAGGTCACATTGACCTTGTAAGTAAAAACGGTTTCTGATCAATTAACTAAAAACGCTTAGGCCTAGGAACTTCAAACTTTGTATGATGATTGGTCTTGACCAGCAGATGACCCCTATTGAGTTTTGGGTCAAGGGGTCAAAGGTCAAGGTCATGAACAGTAGATACTTGATAACCCTTATTAATTGTTTGATCACTGGGTCAGAAGTCATGCATAATTACCTTATCACATGAATAATTGGCTGCTGATAGGGGGCATACATGTTTTACAAACATATCTTGTTCATGTAAGTTTCGGCAACTTCTTTGATGATCGAATCAAACAGCCAGGTCTACATGTTGGTAAACATCAAAGAATGGCAGATTCTTTTGAAAAGCCGGCTACACACCTGTATAAGGTCATCGTGTGTAAATGGTATGCATGTTATTGAACAATGGAAACTTTTAATTTTTTACGGGTGTTATTTTGTTTTCACAAATGGGAGCAAGTGTTATTGTGTATTATAGCACTAATAAAGGAATTTCATTTTCATTTCATTTGAATTTGTAAGTATCATACGCACTTAATTTATCGATAACAGTCATATTCTATATAGAAAAAATAAAATCAATACCAAAACTATTTTGATACGTAACATTCAATTAAAAAGGAAATGAAACAAAATACAGTTCAAATACTACACTTTGAAAAAGGTCGCGAAAAAATGGTTACGTCATATCAGCCAACTAAGAATATAACAACGATCCGAACATCCGAATGTATCCGGATGTTTGATCGGATATCCAGATGGCCGTTTTCGGCTCCAGATGACATCCCTAATAAATACCTTAGATACACTGTCCGCAGGTGCAAACATTTTACACATGTCTTGCAGGCCATTTTGAGTCCACGGTTGATGAATCAACCCATAACACTATCCAGGTCAGCATTAAGTTCTTACAGTTTTCAAGCTTGCAGTTACTGCCTTCTTAGATGTTTCCTCGATATTTGAAATTTTGATATTTTTAGATGCAATAGAATCTCCATCAGATTTGTCCGCCGCCGTTTCGTCTTTAGAAAATTCCGTTATAGACTTTTGAGACATTTTTACCTTGTTTAAATTTCATGTTGGTAAAGTCAAGCCAATAATGGCCACCTATATGACTGAAATATGACTGTTGGAAAAAA